>NC_134826.1:155763688-155860067 GCF_004210375.1 Tachypleus tridentatus | reverse complement strand
AAACAAACAGCAATCAAGATGAAACAATACTTGTTACTCAATACCTACATTTGTAAAACAAAAACAGGTAAAACAAGAATCACAACCTCATACTCAATAACTAGATTGGCAGGACAAACAGCTCATGGTAAAACTAGATTGTAAAACAAACAGTAATCATGGTAAAACAATACTAGCACATGTAATACTAACTGAATTGTAAAACAAACGTAATCATGGTAAATACAAGAACTGCATTACGTAATAAGCTTAATAACTAGATTGTAGAGAGACAATACAGTAATAATGATGTAAAACAAGAAGAACGCGTACATGTACACTTAATAACTAGATTATTGAAACAATCAGTAATAATAATAATACAAACACATATACATGTACAATTAATTGCAACTAGGTTGATGAAACAATACCAGTACTCATGGTTGAAAACAAGAATCTGGTACATAGCAAAGCTTAATAACTAGATTGTGAAACAAACAGGTAATAATATTAATACAAGACTCATTACGTAATAAACAATAATAGCTAGATTATTGAAATAATACAGTAATCAATACTTGAAAATACAAGACTAGCAATACGTATTACAAGCAATAACTAAGATTGTGAAACAATCAGTAATAATAGTATCACAAGACAGCATACATATGCGGCAAACCAACTAGATTGTTGAAACAATCAGTAATAATAATAATACAAGACATATACATGTACACTTAATAACTAGATTATAAAACATGCAGTAATCATGGTAATACCAGACATATTGTATACATGCAAATAATACGCTAAGATTGTGAAACAATCAGTAATAATGGTAATACACACGAGATACGCATTACATGTACGGCTTAATAACTAGATTGTGAAACAATCAGTAATAATGGTAATACAAGACAACGTACATGCACGCTTAATAACTAGATTGTGAAACAATCAGTAATAATGGTAATACAAGACAACGTCACGTAATGCGGCAATAACTAGGATTGGGAAAAACAATCGATAATAATGGTAATACAAGACAACCGCACGTATGCACGGCTTAAGCCAACCAGATTGTGAAACAATCAGTAATAATGGTAATACAAGACGTACATTACAGCATGCGGCCAACTAGACGATTGAAACAATCAGTAATAATGGTAATACAAGACACGTACATGTATGCGGCTTAATAACTAGATTGTGCCAGAATGTAATCAGGTAATAATAGTAATACAAGACCTATTACGTATGCGCTTAATAACTAGATTGTGAAACAATCAGTAATAATGGCAAAAAACAAGACTAAGTATATGTACACTTAATAACTGTATTGTAAAAAAACAAGACTAGAACATTATACTTAATAACTGGTTGTAAGGCAGAACAGTAATTATGGTAAAACAAAGCTAGTGCATGTATACTCAATAACTAGATTGTAAAATAAACAGTAATCAAGGTAAAACAATACTAGCACATGTAATACTTTAACTAGATTGTAAAATATCAGTAATCATGGTAAAACAAGACTAGTACACTCATACTTAATAATTAGATTGTAAAACAATCAGTAAACATGGTAAAACAAGTACACCTGTACTTAATAACAAGATTGTAAAACAAAGAGTAATCATGGTAAAAACAATACTAGCTCATGTGAACTTAATAACTATATTGTAAAACAAGACTAGCTCATGTTGTACTTAATAACTAGATTGTAAAACAATCAGTAATCATGGTAAAACAAGACTAGACTAGCTCATGTGTACTACTTAATAACTAGATTGTAACAAAGAGTAATCATGGTGAAACAAGACAAGTACACCTGTACTTAATAACTAGATTGTAAAACAAAGAGTAATCATGGTGAAACAAGACAAGTACACCTGTACTTAATAACTAGATTGTAAAACAAAGAGTAACCATGGTGAAACAAGACAAGTACACCTGTACTTAATAACTAGATTGTATAACAAAGAGTAATCATGGTGAAAACAAGACAAGTACACCTGTACTTAATAACTAGATTGTAAAAAAACAAAAGTAATCATGGTGAAACAAGACAAGTACACCTGTACTTAATAACTAGATTGTAAAACAAAGAGTAATCATGGTGAAACAAGACAAGTACACCTGTACTTAATAAATAGATTGTAAAACAAAGAGTAATCATGGTGAAACAAGACAAGTACACCTGTACTTAATAACTAGATTGTAAAACAAAGAGTAATCATGGTGAAACAAGACAAGTACACCTGTACTTAATAACTAGATTGTAAAACAAAGAGTAATCATGGTGAAACAAGACAAGTACACCTGTACTTAATAACTAGATTGTATAACAAAGAGTAATCATGATGAAACAAGACAAGTACACCTGTACTTAATAACTAGATTGTAAAACAAAGAGTAATCATGGTGAAACAAGACAAGTACACCTGTACTTAATAACGAGATTGTAAAACAAAGAGTAATCATGGTAAAAGAAAACTAGTACACCTATACTTAATAACTATATTGTAAGGTAAAAAGTATTCATGGTAAAACAAAACTAAAGACTGTAAGTGAGATACAATTTTTTTTACTCTATCATGAAGATAGTGGCATACCTTTTGACAAGTTCTAGCCATGCCATTTCAGACCTTGCTTTGTCTACCAATGCCTTTTCTTGGAGCTGTAAAGTGCCAACTGATGGCCAGACCCTAAGTTCTTCATCTCTGGCGAGTTTACGAACCATGTTCACTGTGAAATTTGTAAGTGACTGTTCGGAAAAGAAAGATGGAACAGTGCCTTCCTTTTCATCTCCATCCAAGAGCAGTCCAAGGGAAAACTGGGATTCCTAAAAAGCATATTACATACTTTCAATACAAAAATGTGTCTTTAAGCAGTGAGTCAACAATCACATTAACACACACTCTATAATAAATGCTAATACTTCATATATGAATTTAGGTAATTTGTATATGTTTTTTGCTCATTTAATGAGCTAGAACATACAACTGGAAAACGACATATACCTGTACCTATGATAAATTCATGAGTACAACAACTTGTCAAAATGCACAAAGATTTATTTTATTCAAACAATTTACACCTATTTTGGTCCAACACATTTTTTACTACCATGATCAATACAACAGCTTTAATAATGCTTGATCTGTATTACTTGTACAAATAAAGTTTAGACAATTTATTCCGCACCTGTTATAAGTGAGATCATGTACAGCACTTTTATTCACATCTTCACTAGATGTTTTACATTAAGTGACCTTAAAGCATTGAATACAAGTACACTAAGCTAACCCTTGCCAAATGTATGGGGCTAGGTCCAAACTGGGAAACCTGGTATCACAAGAGGTTTCCCTTTTCTAAATGGCATAGCCCATAATGAACCAATAGGGTTTGAAATACCCATGAAAGTTCACCCAGACAAACCTTTAGAAGTATTTAATTACTATATTATCATTATAGCTGGATTATAACCTTCCAGACAAACCTTTACAAGTATTTAATTACTATATTATCATTTTATATAAAAAATAAAACAGGCTGGACTATAACCGTCCAAACACACTTTTGTAAGTATTTAATAGCTATATTATCATCATATATAAAAACTAAAATTAGCTGGACTATAACCGTCCAAACACACTTTTGTAAGTATTTAATAGCTATATAATCATCATATATAAAAACTAAAATTAGCTGGACTATCACCATCCAGACAAACCTTCAGAAGTATTTAATGACTATATTATTATTGTATATAAAAAGCAGCACTATCTGGACTACAACAATCCACACAAGTCTTCAAAAGTACTGAATGACTATATTATCATCATACATAAAAAAACAGATCTAGCTGAAATCCAACTATTGACTATTCTGTACTGCTCCTATCACAAACCCTGAGCTAAGTGAACCACAGTGTCAATGTTGTTAATTTTACCTGATCTGATGTACTAGTTGTTGACGATGTGCTGTTAGGTTTGTTCGTGAAAGTGAGACGTTTCTATGATCTTTTGAAGGCAACAGAAGTTTAGAGGAATGTGGTTTTGGTACACCTGCAGGGTAGAAATACTGATGTTAGCCATTGTTATAAAGATACTAGAAAACGTTCTTGAAGGCAAGATTAGCAATTGAAGTTTATGAACAGTTTGTTGTGAACAACCTTCCCCAATGACAAATATAAATTCATTAGATAAAAGACAGAATAATGAAATAATTATTACAAGTATGGACCTTTTAAACAATTAGAGAAATCCTTACAGATAACTCCAAATCAAGAAATGTACAATTATGCTGAAAAGAAACTTAAAAAAGTCCACAACTAACTACTCATCACTCTAACACATTCATCATAGGCTAGGTCTGTATGACCCACCACATGACCTCTTTTTCCAATGGACTTGGTATTATATACACAAGTTCATAGATACATTTGCATTCTAAACTGTTAAATGGTTATTCACATGTCACATACTGAAGAAAGTGTATATAAAAGATTGCTTCAAAAAAATGGAGAGGTGAGTGGAGCCATTGTGTTCGATCCAGTGTGTAAGCCAAAATAAAAACATATGAGGCTTGTCAATATTAGTAATTCAAGTTTCTAATTTGTATGAAGCTACAGACTTAGCACTCTGACCACATAAACATCTAATTTTAACCAGTGCTACATTCAACATACCATTTGATTCACTACAAGCTATATTTAAATGTAGTCTTTTAATGTTTACTTTTAAATTAAGAAATCAACTCATACATAATATTAAAGTTTGAATTATAATCTACAATTTAATTCCATACTTACTTATATAAATATCTGAATGCAAGTCAACAAAAGCAATGACATGGCCTTTGACATACGACTCATCATAAAAGGGATAGCACCTTTTTAGTCTTCTAACTTTCAATATAATGCATATACCTTCACAAAATTTGCCAGTATTTCAGTACATATTATAAGTCTTTGACATACATCATATTTTGTACTGAAGAATTTTTAATAAAATAAAGCTTTTCCACAAATATACAGAGTATTTCTTTTGTATAGTCTGTGGGCCAAGTAATTTTTATGTTAAAATTAAAAATTTCAAACTTCCTTTGTTGTAATCCACAAAACCTCCTAAATGAACTTCAAAACTTTTTTTTCAGTAAAACTTCATGGCTTATCTGTTACTTTCTCTACTCTAATTCAAAATGGGATTGGTCAATTTGACTGATCTTGTAATCACGAAAAAAATATCAAAATAAATATAAATTATATCATTTTTCTTTCTAGAATGGCTTCATATTTTAATATAACACCACATTCATTTGTTCTAAGTAGCTCTAAGTTCATAACAGTATATACACACACATTTACAATTAAATTTTATTGTTTTATGGTCATTGAACTGTGACTCTACTGTAAGGACCATTATAACTTATAAATCACTCAGGACACGTGCAACTTGCATTACTACAGCTGGTATCAGCATATTCTCCTCCTCAAAACATTTTTATTACATTATTGTTTTACTTAAATATTTCATTATTTTTACATTTTACACAAAGAATAAACACAAAAAACAAGAAATAAACTATTTATCCAATTTTCTTTTTTCTTGCTCTCAGTTGCTCAAGAGAGTTAACCCCAAAATTTTATACTACTCATGGTATTGCAATTAATAATATTTAATTAAATGATGCTCTAAACAATAGACCAATAACATGCAAAAAGTAGACAAATTCTCTTACATCCTAAAAAGTTTCTCACTCCATAACAACAGTCAATATAAATTCATCCAAGTCGTTATCTTTCTCACATGGACAATGTTTGTATTCTGAGTGAAACTGACATTTAACTGTTCAGAACATAATGTCTTACAACATGTCATTTGACAAATTGGCTATAAATAATATATAATTAAACGTAAGTGTGAACTATTATAGAATTATGGGAGAGGATGTGACGAGTAGGGTATGATTTTCTACTTGATAGCTCTGTAACCAAACTATAATACATGTGGTTTATCTGATAAACAACAAGTTTATAGAAAGTAATAAACATTTAATTTCATACTTTTTCAACGGGTGGTGGATAGTGGGGACGATGACACGCATCACGTGTGTCACACAAGTGGAAATTGAGGATATTTTAAACTATTGCTCTGTAGAATTAAAACTTAGATACTATTAAAATATGCAGCATTAACTAAGACTTTATGCTAGTCTAGACAATTGCTATAATATAAAAATAGTTTATTTACACTTTCAATGTTTGACAGTGAAACATTGTGTCACAATCAGTAAAGGATAGCAAGGACAATAGGGTTATGAGAACTTCAACTTATCTTACATACAAAACAATGTTTACCTTCTTTATACTGTTCTGTGTCCTCTGTTGATCTGTCTTCTATTTTAGATCTATTCCTAGCAGTTCTTTTGTGTTTGGATCTGCTAGTTACAAGTTGCCTGTTGTCGTCCCGAGACAGTGTGTGATCAGAAATAAATTTCTCAATTTTTTCTCCAAAACTTGAGAGGTGCTCTGAAACAGAACTCTCATCTTTCTCACTAACAGTGGAGATATGTTCTGAAATGTAACTAGCAGCTGATGGTTGGATATGTTCTGCTTCCTTGTGCAGATGTTCAGACACAATAGTGTCACTGCTCATCCCTTTGTTTTCTGAGGAGCTACTAACCTTGGAATGATTTCTCTGTGGAACATGTTCAGCAGCATCATTTCTCATCTCTCTGTCCTCCAAGGTGCTACTAATGCTGCTAAGCTTGGATCGATTCCTTTCTGTAACACTTTCAGACACACCACTTAGCTGTCCATTATGATGTTTTCCAGATACATTTTCAAGTTTGGAAAGAGGAGGAGACACTTGTTCAAAGTCACTGGTGTAAGAAAGATGACCTGAAGACTTGTCATTACTGGATCCAGGCTTCTGATAAAAGATAATAACATTACTAAAACTAAATCTGTAATTGAAATTATAAAACTGGAACTCCTTGAATGTTATTAACTAAACATTTTCAGTCAAGAAAAACTTATAACTCAGAGATACCTTCAAATTTTGGAGTTACACTGAGTAGTTAGGTATTATGATTGATATAAGTAAATTCAAACAGTCCCATTTTTTGGGAGGCAAAAGTAACACTAGGCTGAATACTTTTGTGAATATACTATGATTATTAAAGCAATAAATATTGTATTTTAAATTTATAAAACACTTAAAAGTCATTAGTGGACATTCAGTCAGAACACCACTATTTCCACAATCTAAAGCTCTATATATTTGATTAATGATAATATTAAAAAGCCACCTACTTTCTTATGTTAAGAAGAGGACAAACTGTGATTTATAATTTAATATTTCAACAGATAAAGGTAATAAAATTACCTCTCTGAAGGCAATCAACTTTTTTTGCTGTCCTTCAAAAACAGCTGTTACAGCAGACGCAGCAGCTGCGGCAGCTGCACTGGAAATCAGTCTAGTTGTTCCTTCGCTGTGTTGTTGCCACAAAGCTCCAAACTCTTTCAGAGGAGTCACTTTTACCTTGAAGAAAATGATATGCACATGATTTCATTAGAAGTCTTTTGTCATACAAGATTTTACAAACACACACTTTGAATGCTACACAACTTTTATACTTTAACTAAATCATTATTTATAGACATATGCTTTAAATCAGTTTTGTCTTTTATAATATATTTTGTACTTCAAGAGCACTTGATAGATATCTGAGTGAATGGTGTCATACTACAACAAATATCTTAATGAATAGTGACATACTATAACAGATATCTGAATTAAAAATGTCATACTTTAAACAATATCCAAATGAATGGTGTCATACTTCAAGTTTATCTGTTAGATGTAGTAACTACTGTGACATCAAGCCCTTAACCAGACTACATTTTCTCTTCAGTCAAGTTTTAATTAAAACTCGACATATTACACCAGAAAAATATTGAAGCATCAGCTGGTTTTTTGTTTTCACAGATGTGTTGGATTTAAGAAATATTGTAAAAACAACTAGACCCTATCCCAAAAATACACTGTTAATTGAACAAGTTATCATTTCTCCAAATTGCATGAGCTCAAGTCTACTGGGTCTATCCTGTATTGTACAAAATGCATGGGCTAAGTCTGCTTGGCCTATCCTGTATTGTACAAAATGAATAAACTCAGTCTGCTGGGCCTATCCTGTATTGTACAAAATGAATAAACTCAGTCTGCTTGGCCTATCCTGTATTGTACAAAATGAATAAACTCAGTCTGCTTGGCCTATCCTGTATTGTACAAAATGAATAAATGCAGTCTGCTTGGCCTATCCTGTATTGTACAAAATGAATCAACTCAGTCTGCTTAGCCTATCCTGTATTGAACAAAATGAATAAACTTAGTCTGCTTAGCCTATCCTGTATTGAACAAAATGAATAAACTTAGTCTGCTGAGCCTATCCTGCACTGTATAAGAAATACTGACTACGTGTACTTTCATGATAGTGACAATCTTTTAGTACACACATTAAAAAATCAGATGAGTTACAAACAGTCTGACAGTCTCCGAGAAGTTGAAGTGATGTTTATGTGACAAATAGATACGTTTACCTTTCACACAGTTTACATACAGAATCTCTGAAATGCACATCTTTAATTGTATTTAGTATCCCTACATTGTTCATCTAGTATTTATTATGAACTGTTGTTAAGTCAGTAGTTTAGGTTATAATGAACAGCTTATAAATAATACCATACTGAATGTCATGGCTTCTGCACTTTGACCCCTAACGCAGCTTACAGGGTTAAAATGCATATTTGGTTGTATGTGTGTGTATATAGTCTCCAAGAATAAACTTTATAAAGCTCTGGTATACTTTATTCACCAAACAATGCACTGTTTTGTATTCCCACAAGAAAACATCTTTTTTATTTATAAGTTCAACTGTTTCTTGATGTGGAAAAGTTTTTCACTTCTGTATCAAGACTCTACCATATTTAATACATAGCATCTTAACCCTCTTGTACTATAATATTGTTATCACTAAAACAAAACATAATGCACTATAATATTGTTATCACTAAAACAAAACAATGTACTATAATATTGTTATCATTAAAACAAAACATAATGTACTATAATATTGTTATCACTAAAACAAAACATAATGTACTATAATATTGTTATCACTAAAACAAAACATAATGTACTATAATATTGTTATCACTAAAACAAAACAATGTACTATAATATTGTTATCACTAAAACAAAACATAATGTACTATAATATTGTTATCACTAAAACAAAACATAATGTACTATAATATTGTTATCACTAAAACAAAACATAATGTACTATAATATTGTTATCACTAAAACAAAACATAATTTTTATATCTTATTTGGTTACAGACACACAAGTTAATAAATCTGACTCCTCATGTCATGTCCACCGATCACATTCTATTTTTCAGATATTAGCATCGATTCTTTGATGTTTAATACCACATTATATATAACTAATACAAAGGCAAGGTTTTACACCATCAAATAATGTATTAAATTATTTGCTATACAGAAAATTGTCTATTTCACTTTCAGTTCAACCTTTATTCTCACATGAAGCACATTAACAAGCTAAGCTGAATTTTTATTGGTTCTAGTTACATTGTTAACATTATCGTAGTTAAAGGACATTGTGCCATTTTTATATGCTAATACTCTGTTTTCTCAGTATCAGAAAAGTAGAGATAATTTTCATTTTCAGTTGACAGAAAAAAATGAAGGTAAGTACTTTGTCTCTGGTTTTCTTCTGGGTATTCTCTATTATTATAAAATGTAAAAATTAGAAACTTTTCAGGTTAGATTAGGTAAATTAATACTTCATGAGCTGCTTGCAAGTAGCCTTTGTATTACGTAATTCAATAGGTAACACAAGCTACGTATTTACCAAGTTATCTACCATTTGATTGGCAAGAATATAAGTTAGTTCAAAGGACAATAGAACAACATAATGCAAGCAGAAACACATGTACAGTTATGAGTTTAACTTATTTACAATAAACAAATAGTGTTTCAAGTTATTATATAAAGTCATTACATAAACAAAATGTTATTCAGTATTATTTTGAATTATTTTTTGTTACTTTCTTTCTGAAATTCATGCAAAGCTACACAATGGCTATCTGTGTTAGCCATCCCTAATTTAACAGTGTAAGACAAGAGGGAAAACAACTTCTCATCACCACCCACCTCTGACTCTTGGGCTACTCTTTTACCAATAAATAGAGGGATTGACCATCACACTATAGTATCCACACAGCTGAAAGGGTTAGCATTTTTGGCATGACAACGATTAAAACCAACAACCTCGGATTTCGAGGTCTAGCCACCTGGCCATGCCAAGCTAAGGAGAAATAACAAGGTGAGCAAAATTAACCAGCCTTGTGTGGAATAAGGAAAAGGTGAGCAAAATTAACCAACCTTGTGTGGAATAAGGAACAGGTGGGCAAAATTAACCAACCTTGTATGGAATAAGGAAAAGGTGAATAAAATAAACCAACCTTGTATGGGATAAGGAAAAGGTGAGCAAAATTAACCAACCTTGTATGGAATAAGGAAAAGGTGAGCAAAATTAACCAACCTTGTATGGAATAAGGAAAAGGTGAATGAAATTAACCAACCTTGTATGGAATAAGGAAAAGGTGAGCAAAATTAACCAACCTTGTATGGAATAAGGAAAAGGTGAGCAAAATTAACCAACCTTGTATGGAATAAAGAAAAGGTGAGCAAAATTAACCAACCATGTATGGAATAAAGAAAAGGTGAGCAAAATTAACCAACCTTGTATGGAATAAGGAAAAGGTGAGTAAAATTAACCAACCTTGTATGGAATAAAGAAAAGGTGAGCGAAATTAACCAACCATGTATGGAATAAAGAAAAGGTGAGCGAAATTAACCAACCATGTATGGAATAAAGAAAAGGTGAGCGAAATTAACCAACCATGTATGGAATAAAGAAAAGGTGAGCGAAATTAACCAACTTTGTATGGAATAAGGAAAAAGTGAGCAAAATTAACCAACCTTGTGTGGAATAAGGAAAAGTGAGCAAAATTAACCAACCTTGTGTGGAATAAGGAAAAGGTGAGCAAAATTAACCAACCTTGTGTGGAATAAGGAAAAGGTGAGCAAAATTAACCAACCTTGTGTGGAATAAGGAAAAGGTGAGCAAAATTAACCAACCTTGTGTGGAATAAGGAAAAGGTGAGCAAAATTAACCAACCTTGTGTGGAATAAGGAAAAGGTGAGCAAAATTAACCAACCTTGTGTGGAATACGGAAAAGGTGAGCAAAATTAACCAACCTTGTGTGGAATAAGGAAAGGTGAGCAAAATTAACCAACCTTATGTGGAATAAGAAATAGGTGAGCAAAATTAACCAACCTTGTATGGAATAAGGAACAGGTGAGCAAAATTAACCAACCTTGTATGGAATAAGGAACAGGTGAGCAAAATTAACCAACCTTGTATGGAATAAGGAACAGGTGAGCAAAATTAACCAACCTTGTATGGAATAAGGAAAAGGTGAGCAAAATTAACCAACCTTGTATGGAATAAGGAACAGGTGAGCAAAATTAACCAACCTTGTATGGAATAAGGAACAGGTGAGCAAAATTAACCAACCTTGTATGGAATAAGGAACAGGTGAGCAAAATTAACCAACCTTGTATGGAATAAGGAACAGGTGAGCAAAATTAACCAACCTTGTATGGAATAAGGAACAGGTGAGCAAAATTAACCAACCTTGTATGGAATAAGGAACAGGTGAGCAAAATTAACCAACCTTGTATGGAATAAGGAAAAGGTGAGCAAAATTAACCAACCTCATATGGAATAAGGAAAAGGTGAGCAAAATTAACCAACCTCGTATGGAATAAGGAAAAGGTGAGCAAAATTAACCAACCTTATATGGAATAAGGAAGAGGTGAGTAAAATTAACCAACCTTTTATGGGATAAAAAAAGGCGAGTAAAATTAACCAACCTTGTATAAAATAAGGAAAAGGTGAGCAAAATTAACCAACCTTGTATGGAATAAGGAAAAGGTGAGTAAAATTAACCAACCTTTTATGGGACAATAAAAGGTGAGTAAAATTAACCAACCTTGTATTTGAATAAGGAAAAAGTGAGTAAAATTAATCAACCTTGTATTTGAATAAGGAAAAAGTGAGTAAAATTAACCAACTTTGTATGGAATAAGGAAAAGGTGAGCAAAATTAACCAACCTTGTATGGAATAAGGAAAAGGTGAGTAAAATTATCCACCCTTGTATGGAATAAGGAAAAAGGTGAGCAAAATTAACCAACCTTGTATGGAATAAGGAACAGGTGAGCAAAATTAACCAACCTTGTATGGAATAAGGAAAAGGTGAGCAAAATTAACCAACCTTGTATGGAATAAGGAAAAGGTGAGCAAATTAACCAACCTTGTATGGAATAAGGAAAAGGTGAGCAAAATTAACCAACCTTGTATGGAATAAGGAAAAGGTGAGCAAAATTAACCAACCTTATATGGAATAAGGAAAAGGTGAGTAAAATTAACCAACCTTTTATGGGACAATAAAAGGTGAGTAAAATTAACCAACTTTGTATGGAATAAGGAAAAGGTGAGTAAAATTAACCAACTTTGTATGGAATAAGGAAAAGGTGAGCAAAATTAACCAACCTTGTATGGAATAAGGAAAAGGTGAGTAAAATTAACCACCCTTGTATGGAATAAGGAAAAGGTGAGTAAAATTAACCACCCTTGTATGGAATAAGGAAAATTTGAGTAAAATTAACCAACCTTGTGTGGAATAAGGAAAATTTGAGTAAAATTAACCAACCTTGTATGGAATAAGGAAAAGGTGAGCAAAATTAACCAACCTTGTGTGGAATAAGGAAAAGGTGAGCAAAATTAACCAACCTTGTGTGGAATAAGGAAAAGGTGAGCAAAATTAACCAACCTTGTGTGGAATAAGGTAAAGGTGAGTAAAATTAACCAACCTTGTGTGGAATAAGGAAAATGTGAGCAAAATTAACCAACCTTGTGTGGAATAAGGAAAATGTGAGCAAAATTAACCAACCTTGTATGAAGTGAGGAAAGGTGAGTAAAATTAACCAACTTGATAGAGAAAATAAAAATTATAAGCTGTAAAGTTTTACTGAGAAAAAACTGCATGAAACTGATTTGAGACTATACAAATGAAATTTGAAAATCTCGAGATGAAGAACAGTATTTTTAATTTTGACTTTGTGTTCAGAGGAATTTTTAGTAAATTTACTTTGATAAAAATTGATTTTTCTTGCCTACCAAATACTTAGTTCTCATTGAAAGCTTGTGATCATAAAGAAGAAACAAAAGACACGAGTACAAAAAAGTATAAAACTTGGAATTCACCAAGCCCATATCATGAGATTAAATAGAGAAACATATAGAAAGCATGTTGTTTTTGTTTTACTAACCTTAGCAAGTTCTCGGGCAGCTTTAGCCGTAGCAACTGCAGCTCTTGCTTGGTGATTCATCAGTTTCTGAGCTGACTCTGTAAAGGCTCTTTGAGTGCTGTGCTCTAACCCCTGCTGTTGAGTATGTCTGATCAAGTCCAATTCATGCTGTTGTCTCTGAATCTCCTGATGAAGCTTACGATGCTCTTTCTTGTGAGATTTTTGAACATCCTGAATAACAGGAACACAGTCAAAGACCGATAAAAGTCTTACATCATATTTGTATTCAAGTGTTACAGTACACCCATGTGATTTCTATTTAATTAAGTACATCATACTAACTTGGTCAGTTTAGTGGCCTACTAACATAAATATAGTACCTAACAACTCACAGTAACAGAGTAATACACACAAAACAGTAATAAACGTGAGGTCAGATTATTTGTTGAACACAGTAATCATACATTCTGTCTTTTCTCTGTTATTCTGTTCATCTTCAGCATTACTCGAAGGTCTATGCTTCTTGTTATTACGGTACACTTATGTCTTAGTCTATTTAGAGAGCTGGAATAAATGGATCAAAATATATCTTAGAAAAGAAAAGTTACTTGTATCTGCTAGTGTATCAGGTGCATCAGAGCAAAAATACTAAGTAGAGCAAATAAGTTCATACAGTTTCTATTATTTCACCTATTAATGCAAGTATGATGGAAACAATCTAAGGAAAACATATAATAGTCTAAGTTCATTTGCATAATCATACTATAATAAAACTCTTGCTTATATGATACTGGAAAACTTTTTTTATTATATAATGTGCAACCCCAGCTTCATGAAACTTTTATCCTAAGTGCAAGTAGATTTGCAATAGCAGTTATGATTTTCCTGTTTTGCCTCTGTTTCTCCTAATGGAGCACTTTATTTTACTCCACTAGAATATAACATCATGAATATGTCACAGGTGGATCTAATGCACTGGCACCATTTATATAAATATAATACTACTGTCTATTGCATGTCTATGCAAATACTTCCTACAGTAAGGAGCTCAAGACTGAACACAATATTCCAAATCTAACCTTCCAAGTAACCTGTACAGTGAAATAATAACATCTTTAGACTTGTATTGAATATTTCTGTAGATACAACCTAAATTCCTATTTGCCCTACCACTAGCAACAGCACACTGATTGGATGGCTTTAGAGACTGATCAAATGTTACACCTAGATCCCTTTCTTCAAAATACTGTTATTTCCATCAAAATTATGATAACCCATTAACTTACATTTATTATAATTAAAACCCATCTACCATTTACTTGACCAACTAACTAAATGATCTTAAATCTTTTTGTAAATCAGCAGCATCCACTTCACAGCCAGCAACAACTAAGACCTCAGTGTCATTAGTAAATGTAAGTAATTTATTGACTATTCTTTCATAAGTGTCATTGATATAAAGCATCAAAGATAATCTACTTTGACTGAACTCATTTCTAACAACCCTCTGTTTTCTTCCATCCAATTTGCTAAGTTATCCTCTACACCTATAATTTTTTTGCAAGCCTTTTATGCAACACCTTAATAAATACTTTTTGAAAATCCAGATACACCAAATATACACCATTATCCTCATATACGTTAGCAGTAAACCATTAAAGAATGTCTAAAGATTTATACGGCATGATTTTTTGTAAGTGAAACCATGTTGACTGTCCAATAAAATCTAAACTTCATTAAAAAACTTTGTAAAGCATCTTTTAACACTTAATAAAACTTTTCTCACAACTGATACAAGAGTAATGGGTCTATAACTACTGGAACAATTTTTATCACCTTCTTTGAAAAGGTGAGTTGCATTACTGAACTTCCAATCCTTTGCTACAGGACCTCTATTCAAGGACTGACAAACAATATTAGTAAATGGTTCTCATATCCAGTCTTTAACCTCCTTCAAAACCTTTGTGGAAATATTATTTGGCTCAGGAGCATTATCACATTTTTAAACATCCTTTTTTTTTAACCACCTCAGAAACAATGCAGTCATCTTGACTGATCCTGCTTCCATTTATCAGCTTTTCAAGATTTGGAATCCTTGTACATAACAGTAAGGTTCTCCAATACCAAACTACTAACAAATGTATACAGTTACAAACAACAGTAAGGTTCTTCAATACCAAATTAGTAACAAATGTATACAGTTACAAACAACAGTAAGGTTCTTCGATACCAAACTACTAACAAATGTATACAGTTACAAACAACAGTAAGTTTCTCCAATACTAAATTAGTAACAATTGTATACAGTTACAAACAACAGTAGAGTTTTTCAATACCAACTTAGTAACAGTTGTGTATAGTTACAAACAATAGTAAGGTTCTTCAATACCAACCAAACTAGTAACAATTGTATACAGTTATTTGAAGCTGTTAATAAAATGCCCAATACATGTCTGGGAACAACTTGCACAAGTTTAAAACTCACTGTAACAATAATATTTCATTTCCAATTTTAATCGTATACATCCAGATATTTTTGTTTTTTTACATTTATGACCCCACTCCTGTTTTAGAAAGATAATTTAAGACATTAAAAAAATGCATTTTGGCATACATTTTACACACAATAAAACAGAGACATGGGGTTTGTCTTTCTTTTGATTTTATAAATGTTAAACAGAAGTAAAGAACAAACAAAATGTTAGGGGTTTTGGGTTGCCATTTTGTTTCAGTATTTCATCCACGACAATACAATGTCTTGTGACAGAGAGACTTGTGTTACAATTAACAGGTGCCACATATTTACCAGTTGTGCCAGTCACTCTTATATACTTTGACCAATTTAGATAATACTTTGCATAAAGGTGTCTTTACAGATGGAAACACACAGATCGGGGCTAATATACTGAAGAATGTTATACACACAGCTTTAAGACTTTATTCAACTTTAATACACAGATGAATAAATCAAATTAATAAAATATTTGTTCATTCACACCAACAAGTTTCAATTAATCATTATTGAAATATTTCTACACAACCAACAGAACACAAACTTAACTGCTGCTAAAACACCAAACAACAACACATTATACTGAAGTTTACCATTCAACCCCGACATCAGCTTGTAAATGATCAACACTTGGACAAAACTGGCCAAACATAAAATTAATCTGTAAACCTGAAACTAAACTAATTACTAAGTAAAAATTACAAAAACTCACATAATACTAATGTCACTTATAATATAACATGCAATATCTGTCTCCAATTCTACATCCAAGAAATGACTAAACAAATGGAAACCAGATTCATTGACTATAATAAATAATCTTTCCATGTTTACCACCATTGTATAAAATAAACAATATTTGTACAAAACACTAATTTAAACAAAAAACTAAACATCAACAAACACAAAATGAAGGAAGCCCTACTTTAACCCAAGAACCTGGGGTACCAAGGTAACTGAACCAAGCTTTTAATTAATCTCAAGTCATGTGATATTTTTGTTCCATCCTGTACATATTTTTCTGCCTGTGTAAACTAATTATGTTTGATAATGACATAACCATGTCAACATGATTTACATTTATAATACATTACCCATTCAAGCCATCCCCAAACATTTACATGTTTGATTTGTTTGTCTTTGTGAATAAACATATTTTTATACAGAAATTCACTACCATGTACATAACAAGTCCACACTTTAGTGAACTTTATGTCCCTTCTCTTGACAAATACTAAATTACAAGGATATTATTAAACAAATTGGATGGGTAGACACAGAGATCTTTCTAATTCAAGGTGTTTTCATGTACACATTATAATAGTGATAAATATAAAACTGTAACAGGTGCAGTATTAACAACACAGGTATATTAATTACACTTACTAAATTATTTACCTCTAGTATGTTTGCTACACTGACAACATCCTGTCGAACAGAAGAAATAGCATGAACTCGACTGACCTCACTTAACTGAAGGAGAGATTCATTGATGTTATCCAAGTACGTCAGTTCAGTACTCAATCGTATACCTAGAGAAGACGGGGGGAGCCTGGAGAGGTCCTGTATTAAATAGCACATGGACAAGTATTTACTTTCATGTCTATATACTGTAAAACATAAACAAAATCTATGACCAAAGTTAAGTAGTGTGGACAGATACAACCATAGTTCACAACTGTTTTTACACTGTGTTTAAGTGTGTTATTTATCAGAAGTTGATAACCCAGTTCTAAAGTCAGTCAGAGAAGTTAAAGAGAATATTATTACACTTCCTATACCCACAAAAAACTGATATTTGTTCAGACAAGAAGCACATAAATGAGTGAATGTAAAACCAATGGACAGGATGTTTTAAAATAACACCACATGTAAATTTTTTATTTCTTTCCATTATCCTAAATGTCATACATACTATGATGAATTATAGTAACAGGAAATGTACTGTTATCTCTCTCAACACATGCTTTGTCAATCTGAAATGACCATGAGACCATTTTGTACTCATTTGAGGTCTTTATAGATTTAATACTTCAAATTTTCAATATTATGTCTATATCTTCACAAAATTTGGCATTATTTCAGATTGTATTATAAATCTCTCATATATAAAAAATATTGTGTTTAGTGAAGTGTTTTAAATAATCAAACATTTTATATATTGAGTATTTGTTTAAAATAGTTCCCATGAAACATAACCTTTATATTAGGATTAAAATTACTTTTTCTCATAATAAAAATTTCAAATTTCCTTTGTAAAGAGCCTAAAACCTCCCAAATACACTTCAAATATTTGTATCTGTTATTTTTTCTACCCTAACTCAAAACAGGCTCAGTTAATTATCCAATGTAGTTTTAAGCTGATAACAGTATACATTTATAATTAAATCTTACTGTTCTACTGCTCTTTTAATTACCTTCTGAGAACCATTACAAATTCATCCAAGCTATTTGTTGTGATTCCTGTGGAAACTGAAGTTGTATGGTATGTAAAAATGGCACGTGTGTATTCAGAACACAATGTAATACAGTATGTCATTTCATGTATAAAAACCTTGACTTTCTGTTGGTTAGATAATGTATAATTTGACATAAAAAAAGAACTATAACAAATCCTGAAACAAAGAATATGACAGGTAGGTATGACAGTAGGGGTTTAATTTTCTATTTGATAACTCTGTAACCAAGCAAAATCGAATGCTATACAATTATGATTTGTCTGACCAATAATGATTCTGTAGCGAGTAACGTTTCATTTCTTACTCTTTCAAGGGGTGATGGATAAAATAATGATTCCTACAAAAAAACATATCACACATACATATTACACATATCATAATAGGGGAATTTCAGGAGTTTTTAACTTAAACCTTATATACTATTAATATATGAATTGTTTGGTTAGTGTTTATGTTATATTACTTGGTATAACATAAACAATAATTAATTCCTACATTCTAAATACTATTGTTACAAGAGAAGAAGATTAAAACCTGCTCTTTAACTTCATCCTGATGATTCTCTGGTGTCATGGTATTTCTAACAGACACACTGTTTCTGGTGGGTATTATAGCATCAGATGTAACTGAACTCCTGTTAAAATAGATTAATTATGAAAAAATAAAAAATAGTTTGTAGGATTCTAAAAGTTATTTTTCCATATAGACCTTCAGATAAGAAACTTTAATTCACTTCTGTACAAAAATATTTTATTTTCAAAAACAGTCTGGTCTAGTTATTGACAGCTTTCAAGGACAAATTGAAATGTGACTATATTTATTTACAGGTATTAGAGAAGGCACTGAAAACAATGAAATGTATTAAAATATTCAAAACAGTAATAATTCATGAGACTTTTTTTGGCTAAATCTCACTAGCACTTTTTATATTTTAGATAACAAGACACTGTAAACCTTGTAGACCAGATGTATTCTAGAACTGTTAATTACAATACTCTGAAGAGAAACAAAATCATATTATGTAAGTGTATATAAAGTTCTAGCCAGAACAATAAAAGAATTAGATATACATGTCAGAGTGAGTTATCATCTTATATATAAAGTAAAAAAAAAAAAAGGTACATACACTATAGATAGACTGGTTAAACATCATACATATAAAATAAAAAATTATACCCCATACGTTACAGACTAGTTAACCATCGTGTGTGTGTGTGTGTGTATATATATATATGTATGTAAAATTAAGGCATCATACATTACAGACTGTGCATGGCTTGTGAGCTACAACTTACCTCTGGGTCCCATCCTTATCTTTAGATTCAGCACCTGAGAAAGGGTTTAACTCATTGTCTTCAGTTTTTGAACTACTAGTTTCCTTCCTACTCTCCTCTGGTATTGAGCCATTTAGTGTTAATATTCTACCTTCAGACAGCGTACTTGAGGACAAACTTCCTTCACTTAGCGTATCACTAACATCCAACTCTTCATATGAGTCTTTCCTGGATACAGCTTTATTTAAACATGTTTCATTAGAGTTCTCAACTGTCTTCTCTGCTGAATCCTTCTCTAACTCAGCTACACTAACTAGCTTCTCAACAGAGGGACATATTCTTGGAATCTCATCTATCTTATCCTGTGAATTACTAACACCACCACTACCTGAATAATTTATTTTCTCAGTAACCGTTAATGAGGAAGAGCTTGTGTTGTGAGAAAGAGATTCTGACGAAGCATGTGACATAATATATGTTTTAGAAGACTCCTCACTGGATTTGCTGAAAGCTACACTGTACTCCACATCAGGTGAAGTTTTTGATGCAAGTTGGAGACTTAACTTAAAACTGTGGTCTGTTTTATTTTGGATTCTCTCCAGTGGAACTGAAATGAAAAAAACAAGACTTCACAGAACCAATCACATTGACAATAACCTACTCAAGTCAAACCATTTCTACAAATCATGCATGAAACACAGGGATCAAGTGAGTCCAATGATGTGCATGTACACACTCACAAACACACACATATAGTGATTTAACAGACACAGCTAATATGTTCCTGTTATTAATAAGATCTGATAATATGCACTTACACATTTGTTTCTGCTGCCAAGCACTGATGAAGTTGAAAGGATCTGGTGTTCTGGCAATATTCCAATTGGAGTCAAATGAATATTCATGTTTTAAAGTCTTCTCTGAATTATTTTGCCATGCCTCTATAATCTGTTAAAAAAAAATTAAATAAACATTTCTCTTGTAATAAAACATACAAGTTTCAAACTATTTACTGGGAAACTTTAACTTATATAGTTGATATTCTAACTTACTTAATAAACATTTAAATATAATTCCTAGATCTTTTAAAATCTATTCTGCATAGCAGTTAAAAATATTAAACAAATAAAACCAGAGAGCAAAGCAAATAAAGATCAACCAACTCACACAGCTGAATAAACAAGGTAGATCAACCAAACACACAGAGCTGAATTAAACCTGTAAGTCAACCAAAAACATAAAGATTAATAAACACTTAAGCCAACCAAAAACACACAGCTCAATAAACAAGGTAAGTCAAACAGAAACACAAAGATTAATAAACACTGTAAGTGAACAAAACCACAAAAATCAGTAAAAAAGGTATGTTAACCAAAAACACACAGCTAAATAAATAAGGTAGGTCAAACAAAAACACAAAGATTAATAAACAGTAAGTTAACCAAAAGCACACAACTGAAAAACACTGTAAGTCAACTGAAAAACACAAAGATGAAAAAACAACATAGGTGAATCAAGAACACAGCTGAATAAACACTAAGTGAACCAAAACCACCCAGCTGAATAAATAAGGTATGTCAACCAAAAACACAAAGATTAATAAACACTGCAAGGGAACAAAATCACAAAAATCAATTAAAAAGGTATGTTAACCAAAAACACAGAGCTGAATAAACAGGATAGGTAAACAAGAAACATAAAGATTAATAAACACTCTAAGCCAACCAAAAACACACAGCTGAATAAACAGGATAGGTAAACAAGAAACAAAGATTAATAAACACTCTAAGCCAACCAAAAACACACAGCTGAATAAACAGGATAGGTAAACAAGAAACAAAGATTAATAAACACTCTAAGCTAACCAAAAACACACAGCTGAATAAACAGGATAGGTAAACAAGAAACATAAAGATTAATAAACACTCTAAACCAACCAAAAACACACAGCTGAATAAACAGGATAGGTAAACAAGAAACAAAGATTAATAAATACTCTAAGCCAACCAAAAACACACAGCCGAATAAACAGGATAGGTCAACCAAAAACACAAAGATTAATAAACATCAATCAACCAAAAGTACACAACTGAATACTCACTGTAAGTGAAATAAAAAAACAAAGAATAAACAACACAGGTCAATCAAAAACCAAAAGCACACAGCTGAATAAACACTGTATGTCAACCAAACACACAACTGAATAAACAAAATAGGTCAACCAAAAACACAAAGATAAATAAACACTGTAAGACAACCAAAAGCACACACCTGAATAAACAAGGTAAGTCAATCAAAAACACACACCTGAAAAAACAAGGTAAGTCAATCAAAATCACACAACTGAATAAACATTGTAAGTCAACAAAATACACAAAGATGAATAAACAACATAGGTCAATCAAAAACACACAGCAAAATAAAGAAGATAGGTCAACCAAAAACACAAAGATTAATAAACACTGGTTGGTTGATTTATGGCACAATGTAGCTAGGCTATCTGCACCAAACATCTGGTATGAAGTAAATTTAGTAAAATTCGTAAAAGGAAATTAAGGTAAAAAAAAAAAAAAAAACAAACATAAATAGCATAAAACCAATGTTTACATCTAGTCTACAACATTAAGAGAAAAACTACAGTAATACAATTTGTAAAAGATTTTTTGTAGCGTAACTGGAATTATCATAACTCACCAGGAAGGCTAACAGGTAAGTACAAAAACCACTGTCAGTCACCTGAAGTTGGCCTTTCCAGTCCTGGTTCTGAGTTATTTGACGTTATGGTCATTTTCAAAAAGAAAAGTAATAAAAAAATTTTAAAAGACGTGTAGCAAAATTATAATAATAGCTCGCCAGGATGAACAACAGGTAGTTCAAACATATAATTCAAACAGAAGCATTAGTCACCTGAAGTTTGCCTTTCCAGTCCTGGTTTCAAGTTAATGTTACAGCCAGTTTCTAATTTCAAATCAAACTAGATGAACTGTGATATTTAAAAGGGAGCCACATTAAAAAGGTGTAATGTAGATATTAAAAAAACTTAAATGGCATTAAAAAGAGTACTGACCTTTAAAAAACTAAAAAAATTATCAAGGTGGACAGTGTCACCATCATTAATAACACTATCTAACGTTACAGAAAAACCTTGGAAGAAAATATGTTTAAAACTGTGCCATCGTTGAGAGTCATAATGACAATGACAAGAAAGTAAAATGTGGCTTATTGTGACCTGAGTGTTACACAATCAACACACTGGTGTATCAGTTCCAATGTGTAGTCTAGTTAGAACAACTTCTTTCTGATCCTTATGAAAGCAAGATGGCCAAAGTCCAATATAGGGTTTTATATGGAAAAACTTATTTTTGCATTGCTCACTCCAAGTCGACAGCCAGCTTGCACGGAGATGAGCCTTGAATACAGGACCATAGTCCATGTATGGGACAGGCACACCAGTGATAGTGCCAGAGCAGATAGACTTAGCTGCAGTGTTGGTGAGCTCGTTCCTGTGAATACCAATGTGGTCCAGTATCCAGAAAAATTGGATAGAAGTAGATGTTAAAGAGAAATGGGCCAGTCGGTCTTGAATATCAGTGAAAACAGGGTGTGAAACAACATGAAGTGATTCCAAAGCCAGTAGAGAACAAAGCAAGTCAGTAATAGTGTAATTCGAGTACAGTTTAGCTTCTATGTGATCAAAAGCAGGAGGAATGGTATACAGTTCAGCAGTGAACACAGAAGCTGTAGGGGTGATTCTGCACACAACCACCAAACCACAACAAACCATGGCAGAGCCCACACAGTCACCTGATTTTGAACCATCTGTATAAATAGGAATGGAAGGATGGTTTGAAAAATGTTCAGCAAATATTGGACAGTATTTCCAATCAGGAGTGTCTGCTTTTCTCAGATGACTTAAAGATATGTCACATTTGAGGACTGTAAGAAACCATGGTGGAATGGGCTGGATATGAAGGCCAAAAGGAGCAATGGCAGACCATCTGGTCTGAAAAAGCACTGCCCATCAAGGAAGGAAAACACAACCCTAGGTGGAATGCTTTGGTGAGGAACAAATTTCCAAGCATATAGTAAAGACAGCTGCAAACGGTGGATGTGCAAAGAAGGTTCATTAGACTCTATGTAAAAGCTCTGAACTGGGGAAGTGCAGAAAGCTCCAGACCAGTGATCCATAGTCGAGTTTCGATTGAATAAGAGCATGATATATCTTTAGTATAGAATATTGACCAGCTCCCCAAGTGGTGGAAGTGAGAACACAGAGGATGTTCAGTACTCCTGTACATTTGACCCACAGTTGCTTAATGTGTGGTATAAAGATCACCCTATGGTCAAAGATAAGCTTCAAGAACTAGGTCTCAGACACCACAGGCAGCACAACTTCACTGACACGGAGTTCAGGATCAGGGTGAATACCCCATTGGCGGCAAAAGTGCATGTAAACGATTTTAGAGAGAGAGAAGTTAAGACTGTTTGCTGTGTTCCACTTCAGTAAATGATTGAGGGCAATCTGTAGCTGCAGCTCAATGATCCTCATGTTCGATGACTGACATGAGATGTGAAAGTCGTCGACATAGAGCCCATTTGCAACAGTGAGAGGGAATTGTTCAGTGATGGCATTAATTTTTATACTGAAAAGTGTGACACTCAGAACACAGCCCTAAGGGACTCCAAGTTTCTGTAGAAAAAAACTGGAAGGTGTCAAACCCACACAAACTTGGAATTTCATTTCCATTAAAATTTTTTTAATAAAAATGGATAAATGGCCACGTAACTCATATATATGGAGGTCTTACAAAATGCCATACCTCTATGTTGTATTATAAGCCTTCTCAATGTCAAAGAATATTGGTACAAAATGTTATCATTTGAGAAAGGCTTCTCTCATTGACATTTCAAATCGAATCAGGTGGTCCATGGTAGAGCGCTGTCATCAGAACCTACACTGGGTGGGTGAGGGGAGGTTGTTTGATTTGAGGAACCAAACAAGACTGGCATCAACCATCCTCTATAAGGTCTTACAGAGACAGCTCATCAAAGGAACCGAACGGTAGTTTGAAGGAATCTTGGGATCCTTCCCTGGCGTAGAGAAAGATAGGACAATAGCCTGGCACCAGGCATGAGGAAAACATTCTCCTGCCAGATCCAGTTAAAAACAATCAGAAGAATAGCAAAAGAAGCAGGAGATAGATGGTGCAGCATGTCATATTGTACATCCTCAGGTCCAATCGATGTATTGCCAGACCAATGAAAGGCCAGTTTCTTTTCCTCGAGAACCAGAAGAAGGTAAAACAATACAGGTTACTTGTGGGGTGGAAGGAGAAGATCCTGTTGAAGTTACCTGGTTAAAAAACAGAAATATCATTCACTCGGCAGATCATTTGACTATTCTTACCCATAAAAGGCTATCCGTTCTCATAGTCACAATGTTAATGTGAACGACATAGGGAATTATTACTCTTGTATAGCAACAAACCCTGAAGGGGAGGACAGATTTTCATCAGAACTCTTTGTTCGAGGTAAGGTTACCTAACCAAATCGGTAACTTACGTTGTCGTGGGTATTTCTGTTTCTTGAAATGGTTTTATATGCCAGTTGTGAAAAAATCAGGATAATTAGGCATAAAAATATTTCTTTAATATCCGGAGTTTTATCCTTGTTTTTCTTCCCTAAAAATTATGCATCAGGCATTTCTTCCTGAGAACATTTGGGGAGTACCAGCATCCCTGGTTCTGAACCCGTGCTCTACTGTGACTTGGTTCCCCTCAAGTGTTCAGTAGACTTGTTAATTTTGAAACTACTATGTTATACTGCATGTTTGTTTAATTGTATATTGATTATTAGAGTTAAAACTTAAATGTTTCTAGGTTTGTATCCCCCCTGGTGTCATTGTTCTGTCATATGACTTGTAGTTTTATAATACATATCCATTTATTTATTATACTTCTCATGTGTCCAAACAACAATTTCAGTTAATATTACTCTTAGATTAATTCCCTCTTGTGGTGTATAACGTGGTTATTTATTATAAATATTTGAATATATCCTCAGACTTTAAGTGTGTGTGCGAGCGAGAGAGAGAGAGAGAGTATACATTATATTTAAACTCAAGATTCGATGGTTTAATCAAGACCCCATTTAATGGTTAAGTTCAAAATTGTGCTTGGCTTTATAAAGATAGAAATGGATTCCAAGCTTTGCTGTTCTAGCTAAAAGTACTCTTTGGTTATTTATGTTAAGGTCCACCTCGTTGGAACAATCAGAAGAATAGCAAGAGAAGCAAGAGGTAGATGGTGCAGCATGTCATATTGTACATCTTCAGGTCCAATCGATGTACTGCCAAACCAATGAAAGGCCAGTTTGAGTTCCACCAGTATAAAGGGATGATTACAGTCACAGAGACAATCAGCTCGAAAGGTAAGACGTGATTGCTCTACCCGAGTTTTGATGGCTAAGAAGGTGGAAGATAAAGCAGAAGTGCTAGATACCCAGCAAAAGCTTTCACCTAGAGTATCGGCAATCCTCTGGGTATCAACTACTTCCTGGCTATCAGAGTGCAAGATCGAGAGGGGGACAGAATTATATTACCCACTGACCTTTCGAATCTTGTCCCATATGACTTTGGAACTGGTGGTAGAAGATATATCTGTTGTGAACTTAATCCAAGATTCCTTCTGGCTTTAAAGTCTTACCCACCGAGCATGTGCATAGGCCTGCTGGAAAGTGGTGCGGTTTGAGAGTGTGGGATATCTTCAGAAAGTATCCCAGGCTCGTTTTTGAGCCTTCCATGCCATGTGGCAGGCAGGATTCCACCATGGACGAGGATATAGTGGAAAACGTTTTGAGGTTTTAGGAATACGGTGAGCAGCTGCTTGTATAATACAATCAGTTACTGCTGCCACATAGTCATCTATTGATGGCTTACAGATGATGGCAAGATCAAGTTCTGTGAGAGCAGTGAAAGAGGGATAGTTTGCATGATCCACTTTCCACCAGAGCAGACGGGTAGGGTGGCATCAACCACAGCCAGTCTCTCTCAAATAGGAAAATGATCACTGCCTCGTGAATTATTGTCAACCTTCCATGAAAATGAGAGAATAATGAAGGGGGGCAAATTGAGAGATCAATAACAGTAAAGGACTGACTTGGTGCATGAAAAAAAGTAGAAGAACCAGTAATGAAAAAAGATGTGATCAGAGAGCATAGCAAAGGGGATGATGTCCATTAAAGTCCCCTAGGATGAAAAAGGGAGATGGTAACTGTTCAATGAGAGCATCAAGGTCTGATTGATCATATGTCTCTCCAGGTGACAGATAGAGAGAACAAATAGTGATGGTATGACCCAAGGAATCAGGGATGGCTGCGGCCTCCAAGGATGTGTCAAATGGCAAAGACAGGGTGGATACATGCTAATCAACAAACAGTGCCACCTCTCCATGCACTTGTCCATCACACAGCCTGTCATTTCAGTACAAATAAAACCACCGAAAGGTGGCTGTATCGGCAGGTTTCAGAATTTTTTCCAGTAACGAAATACATACAGGATAGTAGGAAGCAATCAGTGTTTTGATGTCATCCAGATGAGAAGGTAAACTTTGACAGTTCCATTGTATCAGGGTGGCCATTTTTATTTACGTGTAGGAAAATTGGGCGGAGAACCCTTCTCTTTATAACCACGTCTTTTTTTCCTTACTTTCCTTATTCAGGGAGGTCTGTCAACCTCCATGAATCCTGCCCTGGGTCGATTAGGCAGGTCTTTGCTGTTGGAAGGGGATTCCAGAGACTGAGGACGAGAACAAATGATTGTTTTGTAGCTTGGGTTGAGAGAAGAAGATAGATCTGAGGAAATGCCTGTACCTGGAACAAAAGGAGGTGGATCTTGGGGTTTGGTGGAATGTATGTAAGGGACAGAGATGGGTGATGAAGTTGATTCATCAACTTTTTTAACCACAGAGGTCAAAAGGCTTGATTTGTTTGGAGAACCATTCATTTGGAGGCACAGAGAGATCTGTCTGCACTCCCACTGTAGTTGTCACACATCAAGGAACCACGATATGACATCTTCGAGTGACAGAACTGCTGACACTGGAATCTTTGAAGAGGGTTTAGAAAGTATGACCATACTCTGCAATTAAGATAACCTGCCTCGATGGTGATAGACGGATGTTGTGACGTAAATGTGGGAATGTGGACACTTGTTGCCATCACAATTCTATCTTTGCAAGTGGATATAACCCTCACTGCAGAAACTCCCCAGGTGGAGATACCAGCAAGAATCTCTGAATCCCTCTCAACAATAACTCCTCATGATGAATTCAAAGTAACCTCAATAGGTATATCCTCAATTGCCTTTGAATGTAACAGAAGTTCACTGTGTTGAGATGTGGATGTTTCCACCAATATGTCACCAGATCGAAGCTTCTTTACTTACTTTTGAGAGCCAGAAAGTCCTGCTAGTCCCTTCTGAATAAAAAAGGAAACATTTGCCCTAAAGGTTTGTCTGAAGGAGAATGCAACATAAAAAAATGAGGAAAAACAGGTGGCATAGATGGCAAGGATTGCTGCTCAAAATCTTCAAGACGTGGTTGTTTACCTATAGACTGTTTTTCACTATTTTATTAAGATTCTCAATTGGAGTATCCATAATAAAGAAGGGGAAATTTCAGTGCCCACTGACCCCACCCACCATGGAGCCCTATGAAGGGATGCACTACAATGTCAAACAAGAACACTGCAGCAACTTCAGGGTTTGTGAACACTATACCCAAAAACCAGCATCAGATACAATGTCCACAACACCTGTTGAGAACATTCAACACTAATACTTGGTTGACCCTAGCCTGAGTGGACCAGTCGATTGACTCAAAGGTAGCTACACTAAGGCTGCCTGTGTCTACAGGAATTCAAGGCCAAAGTGGCGTGTTAGAGTTGGACCCCTCAAACACCAGGAACCTCTCATCCCTTTCACGGGTTGCAACGCGACGGCAAACACATGGGTGGATGTTTTGATCCCAGAGGAAGTAAACTGAAAGAACAGAAACTTCCCTGGGAGGTCACCTCACCATGTACAGGAAAGCACACTGAGGGGTAATAAACACTAAGTCAACCAAAGCACACAACCGAATACTCACTGTAAGTGTACTAAAATCACAAAAACAGATAAACAACATAGGTCAATCAAAACACAGCTGAATAAACACTACAAGTCAACAAAAACACAAAGATGAATAAAGAACATAGGTCAATTAAAAACACACAGATGAATAAACACTGATAGGCAATCAATGACACACAGCTGAATAAACACTTCAAGTCAACCAAAAACACACAACTGAACAAACAAGTTATGTAAACCAAACACACACTGCTGAATAAACACTGCAAGTCAACCAAATATACACAGTTAAATAAACAAGGTAGGTCAACCAAAAACACAAAGATTAATAAACATTAAGTCAACCAAAAGCATACAACTGAATATTCACTGTAAGTGAAATGAAAATACAAAGATTAATAAACTGCATAGGTCAATCAAAAACACAAAGATGAATAAACAAAGTAGGTCAACCAAAAACACAGTTGAATAAACACTGTACGTCAACCAAAAACATAAAGATGAATAAACAACATCCGCCAGTTAAAAACACACAGCTGAATAAACAAGGTAAGCCAACCAAAACCACAAAGATGAATAAACAAGGTAGGTCAATCAAAACACAAAGATTAATAAACACTAAGTCAACCAAAAGCACACAATTGAATGAACAAGGTACATAAACCAAAAACAAATATTAATAAATGCTAAGTCAACCGAAAACACAAAGATGAATAAACAACATAGGTCAATTAAAAACACACAGTTAAATAAACAAGAAGTTTATAGTAAATCATAAACGTTTAATTTCATACTTTTTCAAGGAGTGGTGGATAAAATATGGATGCTGACATACTAAGAGAAAATGTCATAATAGGTGGAATGAAGAACTTAAAAAACTTACATACTATTAAAATATCGATTCTCAGATGAGATATAATGTTAGTTTAATTGGTATAATATAAATAAAGTAGGTTAATAAAATGTTAAATATAAAATTAAAACTTTGTCATGCACAATGGAATAAACTAGGGTGGGTGGAGTTAATACTGTTATAACATGAACCAAATTATGTGCATGATGAGTAATGTTTACTTTACCCGAGATATTTACGGTATTTCTAATATCTGAGAATTAAAAGGTACAATTACTATATCAATGTTTACTTTCAAGTCATAAATATTACTTTATTACAGTTACAGTAAGGAAAAACACTTTTTGGACAGGTTTGATGATTCAATAACACTATGTAACACAAATTTTATTCCTCGATAGTATATGTTATTTCTTAATTGCTTATGTTGTAAAAGTACAGAAAATGGCCATTATTCCCTTCAAACTTTGCTTTTGTGACCTGGATAATGAAACTTAGAAATTAACCTATTTTCTATGTAAAAACGGGCAAATTTGTACATTTTCATTTACATAAGGTCTGAATAAAACAATATATGAGATTTACATGTGTTTATACTAAAGTTATATAAAAAACGAACAAAAACGTTTAGAAGTGAGTAGTTTCGAGATTTGCAACTGTAATGTAAATCACTTTTCATGTATGAGCCCCAAATATAGTCTTCCATCATGTTTTCACATCATACTCCCAGGTCACAAAAGCAGAGAAAAATAGTTCTTTTCCATTTACTTTAGGCTTAAGTAATTAGGAAATAACACTTTCTGCCCAGAAACAAAAAAAAAATAAAAATTGTGTTATATAGTGTAATTGGTGCAATCATTCTGAAATACAAGTTTTAATTTATTATTTAAAAAAAATTAAATACACTGTTAGGGTGTTCAAAGTGATGACTTACACATGCCTGTCAATCCATGTGAAATGACATTTATTTATAGCTGCATAGATAAAACAGTGAATAAAACAAGGAAATGTGGAATATATTAACTACTTGTGTGAGTTGAAGTCTGACTTGAGAAAGAATAGAAACAAAGACACATCGATAAAGATAAAAGACCATATAACCTGAATGCTTTAAAAGGTTAGAATTTTCTCCTTCAAAAAAAGGCCCATCTTCTGAAACCCTTAGTTTATTGTGCACCATATTTTTGTGTTATACTGATTTCTTAAACTTACATATTTTTCTAACATCACGAATTTAATTTTAATTTTATTAATAAGACTTCTCTGATTTTAATTCTGTTGATGTCTGGTTCTTCATTTAGTACTGTGACATTCTGTTCAAAATGAACTATGGTTCTTTCTGTTCATACGTTCATGTAATTTTGTATTTGTGGTATTCTTTTAACTTGATCTTCAAATTACATCATGTTTTACTCATGTAAAAGGCTGTAAAACTGTTACTTTATTTTGTAAATGTTTCCTGAGTGGGTAAAATCTTTAGATAATTTTTAATGTGTATAATTTTCATTCCAGGATGGAAAATCAATACAGGTTGTACTTGTGCGCTTGAAGACAGGTTAAAAAAAACACCAGAACTCTGAAGTCCATGAACAAAAAACCACAGTTTTTCTGAACAAAATTTCATACCACTAAAACCTGAAACTGACATTAACAAAAGGAAAACCAAAGAAATTTTATTACTGAAATCAAACAATCTTACAATTAACAAATACTCAGAGAAACCTTATTACTAAGACCAAATAATCCTACAATTAACAAATACTCAGAAACATTATCACTACAATCAAATAATCCTACAATTAATAAATACTCAAGCACACATCTATATGATTATTATTTTCCCAAACATTCGTATCCATTTTATATCATTTTTCATGTGAGTTTATGTCAAATGAACTTCCCATAACCATAAGATTAATTACTAAAACATTCTTAACTTTCAAACCCTTGAACACAAGAATGATTACATCAGTGATGGAAACATTTTACCTGTAATAAAATAGTTATTAAACTTTCCACTAGCTGCTGACCAAATAAACCTACTTATATTACTATAAAAATTTTTCATTTCACAGTCTGAAAGAAAATCTTTTCACATTAACAGTTTTCCACTCAACCACATAACAGAAGTGAAAACACCTGACAAGTAATTTTATTAACAACTAACAAATAGATAAGATTTTCCTCTCAACCATATAATAGTGAAAACATCTACACAGTGGTTTTACAAACATCTAACAAGTATATCTTTTCACATTCTTGAACAGATTCCATTTTCAAATACTGTTAAGCCAAGTTTACCTCAATTGTCATATAAACCTCAAAAGAAAGAAATCTAAGAATCTGGATAAAACATACAAGATGTGTAATTGAATGATATAGATTATATAAAAAATGAGAGCAAATACTATACAACAAAATTATTTTTATCATCTGAAAAAATGGAAAAAAAACATGTACACTGGAAAATGATTTCCTTTCTGCTGTCTGACTAATGTTACATAAAGATTTTCTTTCCAATGTTTGCTTATAACTTAGAAAAAAACCATGAAACTGTTAGACTTGGATTTTATTTTCATTGCCTATCATGAAGACATGCTAGTGGGATTGTAAAAAGTATTTTTCCTATCCATTACCTAAAAAATGAAAAAACCCACTAATCTCGAAAGACTTAACTTTGACTTGTAAGAAGTGGACAGCCATCTATTTAACAGGCAGCAAGTTTCTTTTAACTAACAGAACCTAGTAATTTACTTACCCTTTTAGATGAACAGTTTTCTTTTCCATTGTCTGACAGAAGTGGTCCTTCACTCAGGCTATCATCTGTATCCTGGAAGATGAATATGTGAGATTTTAACAGAAGCAATAAAATTATAAAACATCTTGACCTTGCAAACCTGAGGTATGGAATCTTTCACTGTGAGTTTATTATAGATCAGAACATGAATTATAGACTGAGGATAAAAGTAGTGGCCAACAGAATTATTCCAGTTACATGTTAAAAGAGAGGAAACCCTTACAAAATTCTAACAATTATCATAAATCAGATAAACATATGATATAAGAGGCTACGAACTTCAATTACACAGTTGGTAAACCCAAGGTTCTTTGTTGAAGTGTTACATTTACAACAGTGTTTTTGTTTCACTCAAGAAGTAATTTATTTGTTTAAAACAGATGAAAACCTTTACATTTTGCACTCCCTTGATGAAGTATCACTATTACAACAGTTTTCTTTTTAATGTAAACATATGACCTATGTACCTGGACCATATCATTACAAATACCTGAAGTTTAATTGTTAAAGTATCACCCTTACAACAGTTTTCTTTTTAATGTAAACATGTGACCTATGTACCTGGACCATATCATTACAAATACCTGAAGTTTAATTGTTAAAGTATCACCCTTACAACAGTTTTCTTTTTAATGTAAACATGTGACCTATTTACCTGGACCATATCATTACAAATACCTGAAGTTTAATTGTTAAAGTATCACCCTTACAACAGTTTTCTTTTTAATGTAAACATGTGACCTATTTACCTGGACCATATCATTACAAATACCTGAAGTTTAATTGTTAAAGTATCACCCTTACAACAGTTTTCTTTTTAATGTAAACGTGTGACCTATTTACCTGGACCATATCATTACAAATACCTGAAGTTTAATTGTTAAAGTATCACCCTTACAACAGTTTTCTTTTTAATGTAAACATGTGACCTATTTACCTGGACCATATCATTACAAATACCTGAAGTTTAATTGTTAAAGTATCACCCTTACAACAGTTTTCTTTTTAATGTAAACATGTGACCTATTTACCTGGTCCATATCATTACAAATACCTGAAGTTTAATTGTTAAAGTATCACCCTTACAACAGTTTTCTTTTTAATGTAAACATGTGACCTATGTACCTGGTCCATATCATTACAAATACCTGAAGTTTAATTGTTAAAGTATCACCCTTACAACAGTTTTCTTTTTAATGTAAACATGTGACCTATTTACCTGGACCATATCATTACAAATACCTGAAGTTTAATTGTTAAAGTATCACCCTTACAACAGTTTTCTTTTTAATGTAAACATGTGACCTATTTACCTGGTCCATATCATTACAAATACCTGAAGTTTAATTGTTAAAGTATCACCCTTACAACAGTTTTCTTTTTAATGTAAATATGTGACCTATTTACCTGGACCATATCATTACAAATACCTGAAGTTTAATTGTTAAAGTATCACCCTTACAACAGTTTTCTTTTTAATGTAAACATGTGACCTATGTACCTGGTCCATATCATTACAAATACCTGAAGTTTAATTGTTAAAGTATCACCCTTACAACAGTTTTCTTTTTAATGTAAACATGTGACCTATTTACCTGGACCATATCATTACAAATACCTGAAGTTTAATTGTTAAAGTATCACTCTTACAACAGTTTTCTTTTTAATGTAAACATGTGACCTATGTACCTGGTCCATATCATTACAAATACCTGAAGTTTAATTGTTAAAGTATCACCCTTACAACAGTTTTCTTTTTAATGTAAACATGTGACCTATTTACCTGGACCATATCATTACAAATACCTAAAGTTTAATTGTTAAAATATCACTCTTACAACAGTTTTCTTTTTAATGTAAACATATGACCTATGCAGCTATTCAACTTTCAAAATTCATGAAAACCACTTTGAATACAGAATATTCAAAACAAATACTCAATATATTAAAGGACAAATATTTAGTAAAAATACTGATACTCCGCATACAAACAACTTGTAATATTTACCATTTTGCTATTTTTTGTGAAGATACATATATATATACACTGTATTAAAAATCATTGTATTAAATGTAAATACAGTAAAAAATGATCACATGGTTGGTCCCTGAGACTAAGCCCCTATTGAGGGAGTTAATCAGACAGTTCATCTTTATAAAGAAAATATTCCTACATGGTATTTGTATATTTGTTATATACAATTAATAATATTATACGTCTTTATAGACAAAATATTTCTATTTAATATACATAGGCACATTCATCTGATAACTGAATATTGTTTGGTTTGTTACTTTTACACCAAATATTTTATCATGCTCTATTGCTTAGGTGAATACTGAAAGAAATTTATAGAAAGGTGAACCAAGAATTAGAAGTCCACATGTGTGTATGACTATTGTTCTGCAGCTACTATTTTATTATTAAACCTTCCTAATTTACATTTTGTAATTATTATTTTAATGACTTTCTTTAAATTGATTCAAAATAAAATTTCCAGTAATATTAACAACAGCTGAAGTTATCTCCACTTTTCTAGAACTATAAGTTCCTATAAACATGGAAACTTATGTCCCAGCTGCTACATAATCTTGTATTCAACCCTATTAAAGACAACTTTTATAAGTTTACAGAAATACAAATTAAAACAATGGTTAGTTATATGGCTGATAAACGTGTCTGTTTCCCAGTGCCACGTGTAGTGTATTGGCTGTTGTTATATTCATGCTTCCATTACTATTCACATCAACATCACAAATACCTTTTCTTCAGACACTCCAATCATCTTGTTTTCCTTCAGTTTTCTGTACTCTTTCCTGGCTTTATAGCCTCGAAACACTGACTGAATCTTCACAGCTGCTTGAGTGAGTCTCTGATGATAAACCTTATTTTGATGACCTCTGAGGGCTCCTATACCTGGTGTAAAAATCACAACTGATCCATTATGAAAATATATACTAACAAATAAACTTAAATGTAACTGCTTTAAACAAGATGATTCAGGCACTTTGATAAAAACCCAATAAAGCAGAAGATAAATAATTATTTTAGTTTTTTATATTTTTTATATGTCTACACATTAGCTTGAATCATCTCATGTCCACATGCAAGCCTGACTCATCTCATCCAAGAGCCATTAGAAATGAATGACGAATCTGATGGTATGAAATGAAGAACAAATGTAAGCAACAACCTTCCAAGAAGGGGTAAATTAAACAAAGAAAAATCTGGTAAATCAAACTTATAAAGATATAATAAAATTTGTCCTTAGAGGAGAGAAATACAGATACTTCAAAAGCAATAGGTACGAAAGAAGTAGCAGTAAACAGGGCAAACAGGGCACAACATTTCTTCTGGATCTGAGCTATTATATAAGAAGAAAATAAAGGAAGGCACAAGCTGAAAACTGATGGAAAAATTTCCAGTTTGAAGAAGTCAGAATATAGGATGATGAAAAGGGTACAGGATAAGTCACTAGCACATAAACTACAAGCATGAAGTAAGCAGTACCTGTAGAAGGTTGTCAATGGCTTTAAATGGCACAGGTAAGAGCATTCAAAATGATAATGAGGTGTCAGTTGGGTATGAAGGCAGAAGAAGTGTGTTTATGGAAGGAAAAACAATAAGGTAGAGAGAACTGAGAAGGAAGCACAGTATCAAGAAAGATGAAATTTGCAGAAAAGCCTGCATGATAAATGTCAAAAATGTATACAGCTGAACCTATAGAGCTGCCTGGTAAAATGGAGGGAGGCATTAGACAGTATACAGATTAGAAGGAAAGTGGTGGTGGATGCCCCCATATATGAGTAGGAAGACCAAGTATCAGGTCATCCCACAAGTAATATCCAAAAATTTAATACAGAAAATTTATCATCATTTCTGTCTTCGTGGATGGCATTAAATGACTAAAATATGTAGTAGGACGTGTATAAAAACATTCAGACAAATAAAAGAAACTAACCAAACACCACTTTTTCAGATCATTAATCAAATAAACCCTTATGAAAAAGGACGTGCCTGAGGAGCACAATAAGCATATAATACTTTATGAGTAAAAAAAAAACCAAAAAAAACATTCAAGGTGTTTATGTTGTGGAGTCTCTCAATGAAATAAAATGTCGAAGGTGGTTTCAGAAGTTCAGATCAGGTGACTACAGCTTAAGTGATGTGCCATGTTCAGGTCGTCATGTTGCTTTTATTGATGACTTGCTTCTGTCTGCACTTGATGAAGATTGTGCTGTAACAGTTGAAGAACTAGAACAGAAGCTTCATTCAATCCACTCAACAGTTAACCATCATCTGCAACAGCTTGGAAAGGTGTCAAAACTTGGAAAATAGGTCCCCCATGATTTGATAGAAGCCAACCTCAGAGCAAGAGTGAACATTTCCACTTCTCTGCACTCTCGTGAACATAACTCGTCTTTTGTGGACAGGTTAGTGACTGGAGATGAAAAATGGATATATTATAAAAATGTTAAGTGCTGCGGACAATGGCTCAGTGCAAGTAAAATGGTTTAAGCACAGCCCAAAATGGACCTCCACCCAAGGAAAGTCTTGTTAAGTGTCTGGTGAGATATTGATGGTGTGATCCACTTTTGAGTTGCTCTCACTCAATGCAACGATTACATCAGACTTCTATTGTCAGCAGTTACAGAGTCTGAATGTTGCACTGAAAGAAAAGAGGCTTGGTTTGATCAATCGTAAAAGGATAACGTCCAGGATAATGCATGGCCTCATATAACAAGGATCACGTCTGCAAAGATTGAAGAGCTAGACTGGGAAAAACTTACACATCCTCATTTTTCAGACCTTGCCCCATCTGATTATTGTCGCCCAAAAAAAAGCTTGGAACAAAAGTTAGGAAAAAAGCTTGGAACACATGATAATGTCAAACTACCTTCTCTATATTCCTTTCCTCCAAATCCCAATAACTTTACAGAAGTGGCATTCAGCAGCTTGTAAATTGTTGGCAGGAAGTAATTAATAAAAATGGAACATGCATTATTGACTAAATAACATTAAAAGCATTTGAAATGCTTTCTCTTTTTTTCTTAACCTAAAATTGGACATTACTTAAGGGATAACCTGATAGAATGCTGTCCTGAATGGGAAAGCTATTAGATAACAGACAAACACTCATTCAAGGGGATAACACTTGTTGAGGACAGAATTAAATTAGAAAGTCTTTAAAACTGTCATATATGAATTTTAAAACATAATGAACTAAAATACAAAAGTAAGACCTAAATGCAATTTAACTATTTAACAAAATAATATGAACAAGATGAGATAAAATTTGGCCTAATACCATGGACACAACTTTCAACAATAAGCTTCATTTTGATTTTCTTTTTAAAAAACATACATAACTTAACTTCCTCCCCTTCTTACAACACATAGCATGAAATATTTCCTTTCTATTGATTACAAACATGCCATTCAAGTTAAATATGCCATTTAGCAACACAGTTTCTATTTTGAAAGTGGAAGTGGCTTATGTTAAATTGAGAAACTTTTATCATGGTTTTTTCCCATAGAAGTTTTTGGAATGTATTTGAATTATTGGTAAGCAACCCACATACTGTGAATGTTTGCACAAAACACCTAAATTACTTAAGGTACACCAACTCTGACTAAAAGATCAAAGTTTGAGAGATTTCTTTCAAAACAAAGGAATGTAGATGTAGATAGTATAACCTGAATATAAAAGTATTATAACACACTGGACGATAACAGTTTACTTTAAATACATTGATAATTAAGTGGTTTAATTAAAATTTCAATGTAAATCAGTAAGATGGCAGAAAGGTGTTTAAATATAGCACTGACCTCATAGGAAAAAAAAGAATATAACACAAGAGAAATAAAAGGCCTAAGAATACACAAAAGTTTCTATTTAACAAGGAAAAAGTTCCAAAGCCTAACCAGGTGAAGAACACCAAAAGGAGGGACCTGAGCTGAAGGTACTGGCAGCTGAAAGAGCCCAGTATTTCATTTATGCAGCCACCACATCATCCTCATTAAAGTGCATCCATAAGATATCATTATCACACAACCTGTGTAGAATATCAATCCTTCACACAAGTATTAGAAGATGGTACATGAACAAGTGTTCATGGGCTGAAGAAATTAAATTACCTACACTTCGAAAATCATGTTAAATTATAAATAAAAACATGTCTATTGTGTTCAGTACTGGGAAAAATTTATGAGTTCAAAAGCTTTATGAAAGTAAGTACACAATGAGCCTGTTCCACCCTCATACTGAAGGAGGGATTTTGTTGCATAATAATGTCATTATGCAGTAGCATAATTCACAAGAAAACTTGTGATATTAGATAGTTTTCTGTGTGTAGAAGTGACTACTGTCCTGGATAAAATATAACTATTGAAAGACAGGTTTAAGTACACAAATTACGTGTAAAAATTTAACTCAAATCACATAAGGAGATAATATGTGTCTAAAAAGCCTGATTTAAGTAAAATCACATAGAAACAGAACTGCTTAGTAAAATTGTTTACACAGGTAATTTAAGTTTATCTACTTTTATTAAAATCAAACATTTTTAGACAGTTTACTCTTGATTACTTAGAAATTAATAATTTATAAAATTCTATAACAGTAAACATATGTCACTGACAAACTGATTGCCTTACATTCTGATCTTTTAAAATTTACATTCACATCTAGTAGCAAAAGTAGCTTTGATGTGGTGCGTATTGTCCATTAAATCTGGTATTAATACCTGGTTATTTTAACAGTATTAGTTCCAATCCATTCCAAACTTAATTAAACAATATATATCAATGTTTCACACAAAATTCGTCAACTACAACTGAGGTCTGGCTACTGTCTGCACCATCAACAGTAATTACATTCAAAACATTTCATTCTAGGTTTCTAACTTTAATCATTATTTGGTCCAAGAAAACACTGATACGTAATAACACATCTGTCATTAAATACATAATAAACACAAAATTTCCAGACCTAAAAGAGGGCTTGCACCTGAAAAACTAGTCATTACAGCCATCAAACCAAGGCATCACCTTTAATAGTATAAGAACTGAGATGAAAACCATCATAAATGGAAGTACCTTGTGTTAATTATTTTGTAAAATGGACTATGGATGTTGGCTTTATGCCAAGTTAGAGACAGTAATACAGTTACAGCCCATTTATCTTGGTTTAAAATTGAACCACTATACTACCACAGTTGTGGAAAATGCTGCAATACCCAAGATTTATAAACTGGTGAGATAGCAACTCAGCAAGAACCCGTTTAGTTGGTTTAAAGAGGGACCACAACACAGCATTCTAAACAATGCTGCAATACCTATGTTCATGTATTATGGAATACCAGACAATAACTCTAGATAACCCAAATCCAACTGAAACACTGAAATATGGTTTGAAATTAGAGCTGATGAAGAACAAAGACAATCTCTTAAACATCCTTATGCCAGCAGTTGACAACAAAGGTTAAAAACATAGAAGATCGCAGACAGTGACAAATGACACATATCTCTTATCAAATGTTCTTTACTAATACAGATAATATGTAGCAAAGAAACTGACTGTCATATTGTCTACACATGTTGACTGACGTAAGAAACAAACAGTATCATTAGTTGCTACCTGGTAAACTTTCTTCATTGAAACTACTGCTTTCTCCTTCAGACACATGGCTTCCACTCTCACAAGGTAACGTTAAGCACTGAGAACTGTTATCTGAGCTAACTCCCTCAAGAAGAGCTTTCAGTCGTCGACTCTCTTCATCAATTCTGCTTTGAATAGACGTGGCTAACGTTTGGAGGTTTTTGACAACAGGAGGTACAAAAGTTTCTTGCTGAGCTAATGACAGGAACAATAAACATCTTTAATGAAGATAATACAAAATTAACAAAAGCCAACTTGAGCAATAAAGATTTCTCCCACAAAATTACATCATGTTCCTTACCTGAAGTATACTCTTATTATTTCTAATTCAAAATACTCCTTACCTGAAGTATACTCTTATTATTTCTAATTCAAAATTTAGCAATAAACAGATTTTAAGGTTATTAAAGTTCATTTTCATTCTAACAATTTTTTCTAGAAATTGCAATTAATTAAAGTACTCAAATCTCAGAGTAAATCACCTTGAAGTTTTGTATTATTGTACTTCTGATTTATTTTAATCTTACAACAACAAATATTTAATGTTAAATCTTAAGATATTTTGAGTATCAGTTTACTGTGCAAGATTTCAAACTATAACTTAACATCAATAATATTTTATGATAGTATATTAAGTATTGTTGACAAACATAACGTATACAATTATGTGTTGTTATAGCTTTAAAACAACTATAATTTAACATAATTAATATTTTGCAATAGTATATTAAGTATTGTTATAACATAAGGATATGTAATTGTGTTGTTATAACTTTGAAACAACTATACTTTAACATCAATAATATCTTATGACAGTATATTAAGCATCGTTATAACATAAGGTGTATAATTATGTGTTGTTATAACTGTATACGAGCAATATCTCAGAAGGGTTACTGTGTTTGATTCAACATCTCAGCAAACAGATAATAAAGGAGGTTCTCATCTTACATTCTAACTTGTTACTATTAGTAATTTGAGTTTCTAATTTATAAGAAACTACAGACTTTGTATTTTGAAACTGCAAACATCTGGTTTGAACTAGTACTGTATTTAACATACCATGTGAGACACAAAAATCAATATTTATGATTGTTTTTAACATTTAATTTTGAATTAATAATTTAACTAATGTATAATACTAGCATCTGAATTATAATCAACAGTTTGATATTAAACTTACTGGCATACATTCATAAAATAGTAGCTCAATAAATTTTTGAATGACATGACTTTTGACCCACAGCAATAGGGTTAATTAACCACTTTCATGAACTTAAACAAAATACCAGACTGATTTTATCACTTAGAAAAAGGAGGTGAAAGCCAGGTATTAATTAAGTGTTGATACCCTCTTATAGAAACTTAATTTTCTTTACATAACAGATATGATTAGAATAAATTCAAACAATTTATGTTTAATCTATAGATAATCTTAAAAATCAAGTTTGTAGATTTTCTTGCTTTTGACTTCTGGTCATATTCAGTGGTATTTTGCACACAGATAACAAAATGAAATTAAGAAAAACCAGCTGCCAAGAAAGAAACTTTACCTTGTAAGACTTCTGGCTTGCTCAGAGTCTCGTATTTCAACAAATCGCTGGACCCCTCTTCAACAGTAGCTGGTAATTGATATGATGTACACTCAACCCTAACATCTGTTGCCTGAGGGATAAGGACAGGCTGTTCATCATTTACTTGATTTGCTGAAGGTGATTTCTCATCTGAAGAAGTAGACAAAGGTCCAGTTTCAAGGTACAAAGAACTCATGTGCTCTTCTTCACTGTGTGAAGACTGAGATGTTGAAGTGGGCTTGGTTGTCATATCAGACTCATTCTGTAAATTTAATTTAACAGAAGCATAATTACTGAAGTCAGTATTTTCCTACACTAAAAGTATAATTCCAGTATTTACCTCCTCTTACAGTTACTAGGCTTGGAACTCCCGCCTAATTCTGTATGTATACTACGTGGTTCATCTACAAATCATCATGCAACAGTTCTCCGCAATTTGGAGTATCCAGACGAAATGGAAGAGTGGAAGAATAAGTATCCCCACTGTCATGTTGACCCTGTCTAACCACTATAGGAAGTCAGATTGAAGGGAAGCAGGAAGGGATATCTGTAAGTCCTGTGGGTCCATGATGAGGTGTCATTGATTTTGTAATACCAACTGCGAGGAATGTATAGTAGTACAGTACATAGATAAAGGCCTCTAATGATGCCCAAATTCCAAAAAATGACAGAACCTCTTGCACAGGAAGGAAACCTCCATGGTTCATATGTGAAGAGGAAAGGGCTAAGCTCAAATATGAGATAAAAAGTGCCACCCATAATAATAATAATGATATTGGATGGGTGGGAGAAGAAATAGTAGAATTCTCCAACCCACCTAAACAGCTTCTCTGATAAGAAGTTGGGTGTGTGTATGAAGGATGGAGCCAGAAGAAGACAGTGGAAAACTGAGGCTGCAAAAATGTAGGAATTGGGCAAATAATTATATAACCAGACTACCCAACAGAAAAGGAAGGGAGGTGGAAGCTGTCCAAGTCCAAATTGTCTTGATCTAAGTCCTCATGTGATGAAATAATTGCTTGTAGATCTGGAGACTTCTTGGCCCAGCACTTCCTCCACCAACAGTCACACTTGCAACTGTTATACCAGACTGTTGAGTGCCAGTACCATCAGTAGCCACTGTAGTCATAATATTAAATTCGTAAATACTGACTACCTACCAGTAATTGTGTAAAAATTATAATTCACCATGAAATAAAGAAATCCAACTCAACGTTGGATTACAAAAAATACTTAAAGAATGCAAGAATCAGTAGCTAAATATTTCAAAAGTGCACTAAAGAGAAAAAAGTTTGAAACCAAGCACTATGTAATAAGACTGTTATAGCATATAAAGAAGTGAAGACTGTTCAGTTTCACAGATGGAGTCAACTATAATAGGAAGATTTGCCACTTCTATTGGTGGAGGACTGTTGCATGTTAATATGCAAGCTTAAATGCAGCTGAACCAATGGTATGCATGTGGAATTAGGTGAGAGTTTCAAGGCAATTAGCAAATGAAAATGTGTGAGCTAGAAGGAGTAAATTTGAAAATAGCTATGAGTGTGAGGAGAGGTAAGTAAATGTATCAGTAATTTTCTACAGTGTTTTAGATAGTAAGCAACACTTAAAGTTAATGAGTAAGAGATTCATATCTTTAGCATTTTCTTGTTTTTTAATTTAAAAAGTAAATCATTTCTTAATATATTCTAAGTGTTAATTTCCTGCCTTCTTGTTATCATTATCTTGGATTGGTTTCTTAATACTAGCTAATGCTGTAATTTTCTGTTTAGCATATAGCTGTTGGAGTTGCTGAAATCTCCGTTCTTGAACAAGTGCTGTCTTTTGTCTTTCCTCTAGCATCTGCTTCCGTCTCTCAGATTTCTGTTTACTGATATACTGCCGGATAACTGTCGGATCATAGTGCCTGACTTTTGGAGCTGGTGCCTTTTGTTCCAATTCTGAAACATTGAATACAATTAAATTGACCTGTACTTATGAGAAACTAAAGCACAAAGACTGAACACATTATATAAATTATAGTCATTTCAGTCTTGAGATAAAATATCAACAAAGGCATGGTCAATTTGACCAACCACATGACCTATTTGTATTCGTTTGAGGTCTTTATAGATTTAATACTTCTAAACAAAGGCATGGTCAATTTGACCAACCACATGACCTATTTGTATTCGTTTGAGGTCTTTATAGATTTAATACTTCTAAACAAAGGCATGGTCAATTTGACCAACAACATGACCTATTTGTATTCGTTTGAGGTCTTTATAGATTTAATACTTCTAAACAAAGGCATGGTCAATTTGACCAACCACATGACCTATTTGTATTCGTTTGAGGTCTTTATAGATTTAATACTTCTAAACAAAGGCATGGTCAATTTGACCAACCACATGACCTATTTGTATTCGTTTGAGGTCTTTATAGATTTAATACTTCTAAACAAAGGCATGGTCAATTTGACCAACCACATGACCTATTTGTATTTGTTTGAGGTCTTTATAGATTTAATACTTCTAAACAAAAGCATGGTCAATTTAACCAACCACATGACCTATTTGTATTCGTTTGAGGTCTTTATAGATTTAATACTTCTAAACAAAGGCATGGTCAATTTGACCAACTACATGACCTATTTGTATTCGTTTGAGGTCTTTATAGATTTAATATTTCTAACTCAATATAATGCGTACATCTTTACAAAATCTGGCAGATTTTCATTTAACATTACAAGTCTTTCACATACAAAAAAAATCATGTTTTTTTTGTGACATACTTTAAACAAACTAAAATAAAGGTTTGCCCATTAATGTACATAAATATAATTTATGTTAAAATTAAAAATACTTCTGCTAATCTCAAATATCTATTTCCTTTGTGTTAACTTCCTAAACATATTTTAATCACTTTTTCCAGTAAAACTTTATATTTCATCTATTATTTTCTCTATCCTAACTCAAAACAGGATTGTTCAATTTGGCAAACCTCATAACCACAAAAAAGCAAGGAAATACATTTAATTAGGTTTTTTTACTTCTTGGATGATTTCAAATTGTAACATGAAACTACAATAGTTCATCCTCAGTAGATTTTAAGCTCATAACAGTATATATCTATTGATAATTCAGTTTTATAACTTTATTAACCTTTGAAGGGTGTTTAATTTCTATTTTTGCCATAAGTTAAAATCATTTGGGGTACATGCAACTCACATAATGCTATTGAATTACATCACCTAAGTGCTACTCATACGAATGCCTTATGAAACATTTTTTCATACTATTTATTTTACTTAAAGAACCTAAAAATAACCCTATTTTTACATTTTAGTTACTATTACAATAATAAATAAAGAACAAACATGAAAAACAAGAACGTATTTACATAATCTTTTTTTTCTTCTTGTCAACTGTCACTTACAATTTAGCCTATGTATTACTATTAATAGTAGTAGTACATTAGATAATTTTAATTTAATTAAATAAGGCAGAAAAGCACATAGACTCATAACATGCAAAATGTACACCACTTCCCCCAACTCTTAAAATGTTTCTGGTTTTCTAACTATGTGACAAATTAATCCAAGCTGATAATTAACTTTCCAATGGGAATGAAGTTTGTACTTTGAGTGGAATTAATGATTATCTGTTCAAAACACAATGCATTATACAACAAGTCATTCCCAAGTCAAAAGGGAATACCTAAACTTTCAATTGGTTATAAGTTATGTATAATTAAACAAAAAAAAACTATCAACAAAGCCTGAAAGATGTGGCAGAAAAGTATGATTTTCCATTTATAGCTCTGTGGCCAAAAAAAACTAAAGGTTGTAAAAAATAATGACTTATTACAGAGAGTAATACATGTTTAATTTCTTACATTTTGTTGTAGCTGGTGGTAGATAAAACAGAGATGATAACATGCCTAGACTGAAAGTGTTACTCTCTAACATTAGAGTAAGTTCAGGATTTGTTTTACACATTTTCTTTGACTTTAAAAACTTAAAGTGTATGTCAAGTTAAAACATGGATTATTATCTAAGCATTCATGTCATTAATGGTATAACATTACTGAAAATTAATTTAATAAGATTTTGAAAGTACAGCTCTAGAACTTTCTGCCATGCATACTAAAACATACCCAGGGTGAAATAATTAAAACACATTTCTAATTCTTTGAAGGCCATAAAACCAAATCAGTCATAACATTATAGTATAAAAACAATGTATTACAAATTCATATTACTCAAAAGAGTTTAATTAGAATTTTATTTTAATAACAATTATAACATACTACCATGAATGAAATGTTAAAGCATGAAATAATTATCTTCAAAACATGTCCAAGTGAGAAAAAATATGTTACCAAAATATTCCTGAACAACATATTCATTACGAAAGATGTGCCTGAAGAATATACACAGTTATTAAACTAGAGTATAATATACGTGAAGAATATACACTGCTATTAGAGTATAACATACATGAAGGATATACACTGTTATTAAACTAGAGTATAATATACATGAAGAATATACACTGCTATTAGAGTATGATATACGTGAAGAATATACACTGCTATTAGAGTATAATATACGTGAAGAATATACACTGCTATTAAACTAGAGTATAATATACATGAAGGATATACACTGCTATTAAACTAGATTATAATTTTCAAGAAGAATATACAGTGCTATTAAACTAGAGTATAATATACACAAATAATATACACTGCTATTAAACTAGAGTATAATATACATGAAGAATATACACTGCTATTAGAGTATAATATATGTGAAGAATATACACTCCTATTAAACTAGAGTATAATATACATGAAGGCTATACACTGCTATTAAACTAGAGTATAATATACATGAAGAATATACACTGCTATTAGAGTATAATATATGTGAAGAATATACAGTGCTATTAAACTAGAGTATAATATACATGAAGGATATACACTATTAACCTAGAGTACAATATACGTGAAGTATATACAGTGCTATTAAACTAGTATATAATATACATGAAGAATATACACTGCTATTAGAGTATAATGTACGTGAAGAATATAAACTGCTATTAAACTAGAGTATAATATACGTGAAGAATATACAGTGCTATTAAACAAGAGTAAAATATACATGAAGAATATAAACTGCTATTAAACTAGAGTATAATATACATGAAAAATATACACTGCTATTAAAGTATAATATACGTGAAGAATATACACTGCTATTAGAGTATAATATACGTGAAAAATATACACTGCTATTAAACTAGAGTATAATATACATGAAGAATATACACTGCTATTAGAGTATAATACACGTGAAGAATATACACTGCTATTAAACTAGAGTATAATACACGTGAAGAATATACACTGGTATTAAACTAGAGTAAAATATACGTGAAGTATATACAGTGCTATTAAACTAGTATATAATATACATGAAGAATATAAACTGCTATTAAAGTATAATATACGTGAAGAATATACACTGCTATTAGAGTATAATATACGTGAAAAATATATACTGCTATTAAACTAGAGTATAATATACACAAATAATATACACTGCTATTAAACTAAAGCATAATATATATGAATAATATCACTGCTATGAAACTACATTATAATTTTCAAGAAGAATATACACTGCTATTAAATTAGTGAATAATATACATGACGGATATACACTGCTATTAAACTAGTGTATAATATACATGAAGCACATACAGTGCTATTAAACTAGTGTATAATATACATGAAGCACATACAGTGCTATTAAACTAGAGCATAATATACATAAATAATATACACTGCTATTAAACTAGAATATAACATACATGAAGGATATACACTGCTATTAAACTAGATTATAATTTTGAAGAAGAATATACACTGCTATTAAACTAGAGTATAATATACACAACTAATATACACTGCTATTAAACAAGAGTATAATATACATGAATAATATACACTGCTATTAAACTAGTGTATAAAACATGAATATACACTGCTATTAAACTAGAGTATAATATACGTGAAGAATATACAGTGCTATTAAACTAGAGTATAATATAGGTGAAAAATATACAGTGCTATTAAACTAGAGTATAATATAGGTGAAGAATATACAGTGCTATTAAACTAGAGTATAATATAGGTGAAGAATATACAGTGCTATTAAACTAGAGTATAATATAGGTGAAGAATATACAGTGCTATTAAACTAGAGTATAATATAGGTAAAGAATATACAGTGCTATTAAACTAGAGTATAATATAGGTGAAGAATATACAGTGCTATTAAACTAGAGTATAATATAGGTGAAGAATATACAGTGCTATTAAACTAGAGTATAATATAGGTGAAGAATATACAGTGCTATTAAACTAGAGTATAATATAGGTGAAGAATATACAGTGCTATTAAACTAGAGTATAATATAGGTGAAGAATATACAGTGCTATTAAACTAGAGTACAATATAGGTGAAGAATATACAGTGCTATTAAACTAGAGTACAATATACATGAAGAACATACAGTGCTATTAAACTAGAGTATAATACACATGAAGGATATACACTGCTATTAAACTAGTGAATAATACACATGAAGGATATACACTGCTATTAAACTAGTGAATAATATACATGACAAATATACACTGCTATTAAACTAGTGTATAATATACACTGCTATTAAACAAGAGTATAGTATTCATAAAGGATATACGCTGCTATTAAACTAGAGTATAATATACATGAAGTCTATACACTACTATTAAAGTAGAGTATAATATACATGAATAATATACACTGCTATTAAACTAGTGTATAAAACACATGAATATACACTGCTATTAAACTAGAGTATAATATACATGAATAATATACACTGATATTAAACTAGTGTATAAAACACATGAATATACACTGCTATTACACTAGTGTATAAAACACATGAATATACACTGCTATTAAACTAGAGTATAATATATATGAATAATATACAGTGCTATTAAACTAGAGTATAATATACATGAAGGATATACACTGCTATTAGAGTATAATGTACTTGAAGAATATAAATTGCTATTAAACTAGAGTATAATATACGTGAATAATATACAGTGCTATTAAACTAGAGTATAATATACATGAAGGATATACAGTGCTATTAAACTAGAGTATAATATACATGAAGAATATACACTGCTATTAAACTAGAGTATAATATATGTGAAGAATATACACTGGTATTAAACTAGAGTACAATATAGGTGAAGAATATAGAGTGCTATTAAACTAGAGTATAATATAGGTGAAGAATATACAGTGCTATTAAACTAGAGTATAATATCGGTGAAGAATATACAGTGCTATTAAACTAGAGTATAATATAGGTGAAGAATATACAGTGCTATTAAACTAGAGTATAATATACATTTTTTTGGTAAAACGTGATGAGTCTTAACTCTAGATAAAATAAATCTATATTAATAAGGATCATGTGCCATTTAATATGTGCCATGTAACTTTTGCATACTGTAACTTTTGATATTGGCCATGAAACCTTCACATACCATAACTTTTAATATGGACCATGAAACTTTCACATACCATAACTTATAATATGGACCATGTAACTTTCACATACCATAACTTTTAATATGTGCCATGTAACTTTCACATACCATAACGTTTGATATGGACCATGTAACTTTCACATACCATAACTTTTAATATGGACCATGTAACTTTCACGTACCATAACTTTTAATATGGACCATGTAACTTTCACATACCATAACTTTTGATACGGACCATGTAACTTTCACATACCATAACTTTTAATACGGACCATGTAACTTTCACAGACCATAACTTTTGATACGGACCATGTAACTTTCACAGACCATAACTTTTGATACGGACCATGTAACTTTCACAGACCATAACTTTTGATACGGACCATGTAACTTTCACAGACCATAACTTTTGATACGGACCATGTAACTTTCACAAAATCTGAGAAGATTTTTGTAAACCTTAAAGTCTTTTGCACACAGAAACAAACAATTTTTAATTTAATATTTTACTATAGATTTGCCCATCTATTTACAGAATCAAAGTGATGTTTGCCCCAATTACAAATTTATCCTCATCTTAAAAATAGAATACTTTTCTTCACCTGATAATTTTCAAATTTAATTTATGTAACCTCTAAAGCCTCATAAATAAATATAAAACTATTTTGTCAGATAAACTTTATATTTTAGCAGTTATTTTCTCTACTCTAATTCCACATGGACTTGATCATTTTCACTGACCGTGTAATACCCATAGCAAAAATCTGAAGTAACTTATATTACTGTTTTTCCTCCACCTACAACAAGATGCTATAATTTGTTATTCTATACATCTCAAGGCTCCTAACAGATTACATGTTTTATTGTTCTATTGCACTTTTAACTGTGTCTTTTACTAACAATCCCACCATGTGAGTTATAAATTGCTTGGCAAATGTGTAGCTCAAATTACTGTACCAAACAGTTGAATGCAGGAGCCACTCACAAGCAACTCTTATGAAGAATTATTACCACCACAATTTATTATCTCACCTATTTTAACTTTACCTAACTTAATACATTTTTAAGCTGTACATTTAGTTACTTTTATAACAATTAATAAGACATATGTAAAACAAGTAATATAGTATTATCTTTGACCTTTTTCTCTGTCAGTCACTGATGAAATACAAGTCTCCTATTATTTTTATACTGATAGTAATAATAGATTAAATAATTTATATTTACTTAAACAATGCATCAGGAAACATATACAAGACACTGCCCTATACCTACTGAAATTCCATAAGCTTCCCATTTGAAAAAATGCAAGAGAAACTTTCAAAGTGAAAATAAAATAAGGAAATATTCTGTATTGAAAAACAATATTCTGTAATAGTTTACCCTAATACGTTACACTAGTATATAGCCAAATTAATCATTATACCCGCGTTAGGCTAAACTAACCACTTTTTCAATATTTCACATGATTTAGTACCTGATTGCTTTACTGCTTTCCTTTTCTTACTTCCTATTCTCCTTGGTTTCTTAGATGAAGGCTGCTGTACACTTGCTTCATCCTCTTGAATAAAGAACAATAAGAAATAACATGTACAGTCCTGAAAATCATCACAAAGTTTATAAACAGTGCTACAAGTTTAACTACAGTGTTGTAAGGAACAGTTTAAATGTTTCAGTAAGTTATGCAAGTCACTTTCACACACATTGAAATGTTTTACTAAATTACGCAAGTCATTTTCACACACATTTAACTGTTTTAGTAAATTACAAGTCATTTTTCCACACATTTAAATGTTTTAGTAAATTACACAAGTCATTTTCCTGCACATTTAAATGTTTTAGTAAATTACACAAGTCATTTTCCTGCACATTTAAATGTTTTAGTAAATTACACAAGTCATTTTCCTGCACATTTAAATGTTTTAGTAAATTATGCAAGTCATTTTTCCACACATTTAAATGTTTTAGTAAATTACACAAGTCATTTTTCCACACATTTAAATGTTTTAGTAAATTACACAAGTCATTTTTCCACACATTTAAATGTTTTAGTGAATTACACAAGTCATTTTCCCACACATTTAAATGTTTTAGTGAATTACACAAGTCATTTTCCCACACATTTAAATGTTTTAGTAAATTACACCAGTCATTTTCCTACACATTTAAAAGTTTTAGTAAATTACACCAGTCATTTTCCCACACATTTAGATGATTTAGTAAATTACACAATTCATTTCCGCACACATTTCTTCCCATTGATATTTCGTTTAAGGCACATTAATGTAAACAGTTTTACATCCACTTCAGCAGAGAAAGATTTAATCACTTACAAATAAACTCATTACTTGGATACGTCTTCAATGAAAGAATAATATAACAAAATGACTTCATGTACATCTAAGAGAAAAGAAATTAATACCAAATCTGTTTGACTTTTTATCAATAACCATTTTATTATGGAGCACCCATGATATGCAAGAATGTATGAGCTATAAAAACACATACATTTACCTTATCACTGTATTGGTAAGGAAAAACTGAGGAACACAGAAGTACATGAAATATGAAAGTCTTTTTTTAACCCACAGAAAGCACAATTCTACTACATATGCTGCACCTATGTGGTTTGAAATGATATGTACAAATGTCAAATTTCATATTCACTTTTTCTATGTTTATTTCTTCACTATAACCTTAAACATCAACACTAATGATCCAGTGTACCATGTCAGTGACATGACCTTAAAAGTCTCCAGAAACCTAGTGACTGACAAAGAACTGATGTCACATCCTCCGTATTTAGAGTATGAATATTGGATGTCACAATATAATAAATGAAAAATGTTGGGTTATCACCATTAATGAAGACACATTTACTGTCATTACAATAAGTATTTATATGTACCACATATGTTTTCATATATTATATGCCTATTGTATATTCCATCTAACATATGAATATTACGGTGGTACATGCATGATTTCTAAGTCAAGTCAGTTTATGAGTGTATAATATAGTAGAAATCAATACAATACCCACATACTCCATATATTTTCATACCAACTTAGTAGGCATACAGGTTAGAAATCAACACAAAACCAACACACTGCACATACTTTTATATTCACTTGATAGGTACAGAGGTTAGAAATCAATACAATACCAACACACTTCACATACTTTCATATCAACATGCTAGGTACAGAGGTTACAAATCAATACAGTACCAACACACTGCATATATTTTGATATCAACTTGCTAGGTACAGAGGTTACAAATCAATACAGTACCAACACACTGCATATATTTTGATATCAACTTGCTAGGTACAGTGCTTAGAAATCAACATTATACAAACACATTGCATATATTTTCATGTTAACTTGCTAGGTACAGAGGTTAGAATTCAATACAACCACAGTGGATATATTTCCATATGAACTTGGTAGGTACAGAGGTTAGAATTCAATATAACCACAGTGGATATATTTTCATATGAACTTGCTTGGTACAGAGGTTAGAAATCAATATAACCACAGTGGATATATTTTCATATCAACTTGCTAGATAAAGAGGTTAGAAATCAATACAGTACCAACACACTTCACATACTTTCATATCAACTTGCTACGTACAGAGGTTAGAAATCAATACAATACCAACACACTTCACATACTTTCATATCAACATGCTAGGTACAGAGGTTACAAATCAATACAGTACCAACACACTGCATATATTTTGATATCAACTTGCTAGGTACAGTGCTTAGAAATCAACATTATACAAACACATTGCATATATTTTCATGTTAACTTGCTAGGTACAGAGGTTAGAATTCAATACAACCACAGTGGATATATTTCCATATGAACTTGGTAGGTACAGAGGTTAGAATTCAATATAACCACAGTGGATATATTTTCATATGAACTTGCTTGGTACAGAGGTTAGAAATCAATATAACCACAGTGGATATATTTTCATATCAACTTGCTAGATAAAGAGGTTAGAAATCAATACAGTACCAACACACTTCACATACTTTCATATCAACATGCTAGGTACAGAGGTTAGAAATCAATACAATACCAACACACTTCACATACTTTCATATCAACATGCTAGGTACAGAGGTTAGAAATCAATACAATACCAACACACTTCACATACTTTCATATCAACATGCTAGGTACAGAGGTTAGAAATCAATACAATACCAACACACTTCACACACTTTCATATCAACATGCTAGGTACAGAGGTTAGAAATCAATACAGTACCAACACACGTCACATACTTTCATATCAACATGCTAGGTACAGAGGTTAGAAATCAATACAATACCAACACACTTCACACACTTTCATATCAACTTGCTAGGTACAGAGGTTAGAAATCAATACAATACCAACACACTTCACATACTTTCATATCAACATGCTAGGTACAGAGGTTAGAAATCAATACAATACCAACACACTTCACACACTTTCACATCAACTTGCTAGGTACAGAGGTTAGAAATCAATACAATACCAACACACTTCACACACTTTCATATCAACATGCTAGGTACAGAGGTTAGAAATCAATACAGTACCAACACACTCCACACACTTTCATATCAACATGCTAGGTACAGAGGTTAGAAATCAATACAATACCAACACACTCCACACACTTTCATATCAACATGCTGGGTACAGAGGTTAGAAATCAATACAATACCAATACACGTCACATACTTTCATATCAACTTGCTAGGTACAGAGGTTAGAAATCAATACAGTACCAACACACTTCACATACTTTCATATCAACTTGCTAGGTACAGAGGTTAGAAATCAATACAGTACCAACACACTTCACATACTTTCATATCAACATGCTAGGTACAGAGGTTACAAATCAATACAGTACCAACACACTTCACATACTTTCATATCAACATGCTAGGTACAGAGGTTAGAAATCAATACAGTACCAACACACTTCACATACTTTCATATTCACTTGATAGGTACAGAGATTACAAATCAATACAATACCAAAACACTTCACATACTTTCATATCAACATGCTGGGTACAGAGGTTAGAAATCAATACAGTACCAACACACTTCACATACTTTCATATCAACTTGCTAGGTACAGAGGTTAGAAATCAATACAATACCAACACACATCACACACTTTCATATCAACTTGCTAGATAAAGAGGTTAGAAATCAATACAGTACCAACACACTTCACATACTTTCATATCAACTTGCTAGGTACAGAGGTTAGAAATCAATACAGTACCAACACACTTCACATACTTTCATATCAACTTGCTAGGTACAGAGGTTAGAAATCAATACAATAACAACACACTTCACATACTTTCATATCAACATGCTAGGTACAGAGGTTAGAAATCAATACATACCAACACACTTCACATACTTTCATATCAACTTGCTAGGTACAGAGGTTAGAAATCAATACAGTACCAACACACTTCACATACTTTCATATCAACTTGCTAGGTACAGAGGTTAGAAATCAATACAATACCAACACACATCACACACTTTCATATCAACTTGCTAGATAAAGAGGTTAGAAATCAATACAGTACCAACACACTTCACATACTTTCATATCAACTTGCTACGTACAGAGGTTAGAAATCAATACAGTACCAACACACTTCACATACTTTCATATCAACATGCTAGGTACAGAGGTTACAAATCAATACAGTACCAACACACTTCACATACTTTCATATCAACATGCTAGGTACAGAGGTTACAAATCAATACAGTACCAACACACTGCATATATTTTGATATCAACTTGCTAGGTACAGTGCTTAGAAATCAACATTATACAAACACATTGCATATATTTTCATGTTAACTTGCTAGGTACAGAGGTTAGAATTCAATACAACCACAGTGGATATATTTCCATATGAACTTGGTAGGTACAGAGGTTAGACTTCAATATAACCACAGTGGATATATTTTCATATGAACTTGCTTGGTACAGAGGTTAGAAATCAATATAACCACAGTGGATATATTTTCATATCAACTTGCTAGATAAAGAGGTTAGAAATCAATACAGTACCAACACACTTCACATACTTTCATATCAACATGCTAGGTACAGAGGTTAGAAATCAATACAATACCAACACACTTCACACACTTTCATATCAACTTGCTAGGTACAGAGGTTAGAAATCAATACAATACCAACACACTTCACATACTTTCATATCAACATGCTAGGTACAGAGGTTAGAAATCAATACAATACCAACACACTTCACACACTTTCATATCAACTTGCTAGGTACAGAAGTACTTGAAATACTTATGACACTACTTACTGTTTCCTTTGCACATTGATGTTCAGGGGTCTTTAGGACTACAATATCTTTTATATAAACCTGTCTGAGGATTAGACTTGAGAGTTTAAGTTTTTAATATGATATTCAAATGTTTTATATTTAGTGTTGTGGGTTAATAGCCAAATACTTTTAGATGCAGGTTATTGCTTTGTGAGCTAAAACAAAATTATTGTAAAAGTAAGCTTTGAGTTTTTGTGTTAAAACTAAAGAGGTTGTAAAAATAAGGTATGGCTTTATGGGTTTAAACTAAACTGGTTGTCAAAATAAGGGATGGCTTTACAGGTTAAAACTAAAGTTGTTGTAAAAATAAGGTATGGCTTTATGAATTAAATCTAAAGTGGTTGTAAAAATAAAACATGGCTTCACAGGTTAAAACTAAAGTCATTGTAAAAATAAGGTGTGGCTTTATGGGATAAAACTAAAGTGGTTTTGAAAAGCAGGTTATGGTTTTATGGACAGCGTAGTTCTTATGTCAAGATATTGTAAATATTTAATGAATATAAAAATGTTACACAGATTTCTTCTATCACACATACACAAGATCTGTTATATTTACTACAGTATTAACATAAAATTATGTATTGCATTCCTGATGAAAGACAATTCTACTAAATAATATTTCAATTTCATAAAACACTGGTTATTTTTTAATTTTTTTGTCAGGGAAAGGTGTATATAAATCAAAGGTAAATTATCTATAGCTACTCCATTGATATGTTATACTTATTGAAATTTATCAATCAATAACAAAAAGTTTGAAATTTGGTAGCCAAGTTTCATCCCATTAGACCAAACACTTGTACAAGAGAACTCACCTCTCTCAGCATCACAGCTTTGCAAGTCTTTCAATACTGCTCGAACACTGCCAGCAATCTTATTTTCTGCTGCACGTGTTTCTGTAGCAACTTTAATTCTGTCTAGTTCAGCACCTGCTAAGCTGTGAACTTCTTTGTTCTTCTCTTGGAAAGTAGCTGAAATAAATTATTCCTCAATATGAGGTTTCATAAGAAAACTTTTAACAGACAGCAAACTAATATCCACTCTCCATATCAGTATATTCAAGTTCATTTTTGACTAGTCAGAGCATCATAAAATACAGAGCTCTCCGTACATGAGACTGGCACGTACGATTCAACTTTAATGAAACATCTTAAAAACTAATGCCAAACCTAAAGAATAATCCTAATTTAACAGTAAAACCAGAGTATAACAGTTTAACCTTTAACATGACAGCTCACAACTATTCAAAGTTGGTTATTAATAGAGTACACATGATACTCTGAAACCAATTTATAAATAAAGTTACACATGATACTTTTAGACATTTATATTAGTAGAGGTACATATTCCACTTTTAAAAAATTATGTTACCAAATAATCACATGATACTTTTAAACAATTATATCAGTCATGGAACACATGATACTTTTAAATAATTGCATTTGTAAAGGTACACATTACACTTTTAACAAATTACATTAGTAAAAAAACAAATGATACTTTTAAACAATTACATTAGTAAAAGGTAAACATGATGCTTTTAAACTATTACATTAGTAAAGGTGCACATGATACTTTTAAACAATTACATTAGTAAAGGTGCACATGATACTTTTAAACAATTACATTAACAAAGGTACACATGATACTTTTAAACAATTACATTAAAGGTACACATGATACTTTTAAACAATTATACTAGTAAAGGAACATGAGACTTTTAAATAATTAAATAAGTAAAGGTACACATGGCACTTTTAAACAATTAAATAAGTAAAGGTAAACATTACACTTTTAAATAATTACAATAACAAAGGTACACATTACACTTTTAAACAATTACAATAATAAAAGTACCTGATACTTTTAAACAATTATATTAGTAAAGGTACACAAGATGCTTTTAAACAATTACATTAGTAAAGGTACACATGGTACTTTTAAACAATTATATTAGTAAAAGAACACGGGTAAATCCCTCCAGTATGTACAACAAATTTTTAAAATTTATACAGTCTCTTTTATTAATCTTTATTTTTATTAATATATCAAAAACACTCAATGTTTATAAAGTCACCAACATAAAGAAGTGTTTCACTCACATGCTGGTCTACTTTTATATATTTATTTATTTCATCCTAGAGCAGAAGGAGAAGTTACAACTTTTAAGTTGTAATAAATATTGTAAGAAGACACTATGAATGCATTTTGTGCACAATTATCTGTGTTTATCAGCTAAGTCAATCTCTGAGCTCACCTTTCTTTACTTGGGAAGACTGGCTGACTCTGGTACGTGGACTACCTGGAACACGTACCATCCCTAACTTCTGAAGGACCAAAGCTCTTTCTTCACGCCATGTCGCAGGAGTTATTACTGTTAACATACCAGAACATATAGGAGGAATGTGTGATATTTGCAAGTATGTTAAATAAGGTAGTTATCTATAATCAAAAACAACAATTTATTTGATTATCAACTCCTTTATTATCATTTTATACCAGAGAAAGGATAATTTAAAAAAATAACAAGATGCTAGTTTGTAGTATTTTTATGTATATAAAGACACAAGCACCATCTTTTGTGAAAAGAGGACTATAGAAACCCTTGTAATCTCTGTACAATACATGAAAGCTTGATGTATCATACATATGTAGATGTAGAATCCAAGTTGGTCACTCACTTACAAAATAACTCACTTTACCCCAAAGCAACAACTTGCCCAACAACACTAACATACAAAATGGTATCAACAACTACACAAACACATAGAAATTACCTCCCCCTTTAGAAAGGTCAGTCTAACAAACACTAGGCTCTCACACCAATAAGGACAAAGAAAAATGTGTGTTAACAATGAAAATACAAACATGAAGTGACAATGAAAACAGGTTAACACAACAATGGTCCTTGTAAATCTTCAATAAGAGAGTCCACTTCTCTTACGTTTATTGTTGTAAGAACAAACCAAACCTTAGAAGAACACCACACCCTTCACCACTATGTTCTCTGTCAATCTTTTTGCACAGCAAGAGATGTACAGTTTGTATAAAAATATCCCCTCAGCCCACATCACCACAGAATACGATGAGATTTTCCTTTCTGAAGCAACACTGAGGTCAAGACATTAACTCTATGGAGAGGGTGGAGTACCCAGTGAGTACAACTGGTATGGAGAACAATATTGTAAGATAAATCTAAGCTTTCTTAACGTGTCTTTATAAAATATCTCACACATCACCATTGTTAGCTATTATCATCAACATACAATGGAACAAAATGTTTAAAAAGAAATATGTACATACTTTAAATGCTAATTTACCTACGTTCTTAACTACGTCTTTACGTTTCATTTATCATTTATTTATAATGTTTTATCCTACATTCTTAACTACATCTTCACATTTCACATATCCTTTATTTATACCGTTTTATCCTACATTCTTAACTATACGTCTTTACATTTCACATATCCTTTATTTATACCGTTTCATCCTACATTCTTAACTATACGTCTTCACATTTCACATATCCTTTATTTATACCGTTTTATCCTACATTCTTAACTACATCTTTACATTTCACATATCCTTTATTTATACCGTTTTATCCTACATTCTTAACTACATCTTTACATTTCACATACCCTTTATTTATACCATTTTATCCTACATTCTTAACTATACGTCTTTACATTTCACATACCCTTTATTTATACCGTTTTATCCTACATTCTTAACTATACGTCTTTACATTTCACATACCCTTTATTTATTTATACGGTTTTTATCCTACATTCTTAACTATCGTCTTCACATTTCACATATCCTTTATTTATGCCGGTTTTATCCTACATTCTTAACTATCGTCTTCACGTTTCACATATCCTTTGTTTATACGGTTTTATCCTACGTTCTTAACTATCGTCTTCACATTTCACATATCCTTTATTTATGCCGGTTTTATCCTACATTCTTAACTATCGTCTTCACATTTCACATATCCTTTATTTATACCGCTTTTATCCTACATTCTTAACTATCGTCTTCACATTTCACATATCCTTTATTTATACCGTTTTATCCTACATTCTTAACTATACGTCTTCACATTTCACATATCCTTTATTTATACCGTTTTATCCTACATTCTTAACTATACGTCTTCACATTTCACATATCCTTTATTTATGCTGGTTTTATCCTACATTCTTAACTATATCGTCTTCACATTTCACATATCCTTTATTTATGCGGTTTTATCCTACATTCTTAACTATACGTCTTCACATTTCACATATCCTTTATTTATGCCGGTTTTATCCTACGTTCTTAACTATCGTCTTCACATTTCACGTATCCTTTATTTATGCGGTTTTATCCTACATTCTTAACTATACGTCTTCACATTTCACATATCCTTTATTTATACCGTTTTATCCTACATTCTTAACTATACGTCTTCACATTTCACGTATCCTTTATTTATACCGTTTTATCCTACATTCTTAACTATACGTCTTCACATTTCACGTATCCTTTATTTATACCGTTTTATCCTACATTCTTAACTATACGTCTTCACATTTCACATATCCTTTATTTATACCATTTTATCCTACATTCTTAACTATACGTCTTTACATTTCACATATCCTTTATTTATACCGTTTTATCCTACATTCTTAACTATATGTCTTTACATTTCACATATCCTTTATTTATACCATTTTATCTTACATTCTTAACTATGTCTTTACATTTCACATATCCTTTATTTATACCGTTTTATCCTACATTCTTAACTATGTCTTTACATTTCACATATCCTTTATTTATACCGTTTTATCCTACATTCTTAACTATATGTCTTTACATTTCACATATCCTTTATTTATACCGTTTTATCCTACATTCTTAATTATATGTCTTTACATTTCACATATCCTTTATTTATACCGTTTTATCCTACATTCTTAATTATACGTCTTTACATTTCACATATCCTTTATTTATACCGTTTTATCCTACATTCTTAACTATACGTCTTTACATTTCACATATCCTTTACTTATACCGTTTTATCCTACATTCTTAACTATACGTCTTTACATTTCACATATCCTTTATTTATACCGTTTTATCCTATATTCCTGTTATCAGCCTTATTTTTCATTCAACACATCATCATGGGCATCCCTGACCAATATTACAATATGATAGACTAAGAAATGTTTAGCCACCAGAAGAATGGCACACTTGCTGACCCTCGTGAACCAAGGAGATGGTTTATATTTTAAAAGTTATTAAATCTTTCAAATATGTATCTTAAAACATAAATAACACATAACTTAAAGATAGAACCTAAATACAATTCAACTACCTGCCAACCTAACACATTTCTATATGAGAAGCATTGCATAAAGTAGTTTGACTAGTTCTTTATATAACTTTTTTGGGAAATTGTATTTTCAAACATGCTCTTTTATTGGCTATAACCATCATAAGCATAACTGGTTGAAAAATCACTACTACTTGTATATAAAGTGGGCACAACTTCTGTGAAGATTTTAAAGAAAATTACCTCTTGTTTCTATGGATCTGTGCTAAGGAGATAAAAGCAGAATGTATAAACAGAACAATTAAGAAAGTTTATATCTATACATAGAATTAAGGTGTAACTGTAGAAGTATATTCAGTTACATTTCAGACTATGTGGAGTTAAGCATCACATGACAAGATAACTAAAGTTTGAAAATAGTTTCTGAAATAAGGGATTTAAACTTCAGATAACATGAAACTTTCAACAATAATGTAAATGTTAATTCTAACTTTATTTGTATACATTGATCATAAAGTAGCTTCACCAAATATTTAATGTGATTAAGTAAAACCTAGTAATGTATGCAGAAACTGGTAGTACCTCTCTCTATAGGGTTAAGTGCAATAAACATCAGGCGAGAAGTTTTGTAGCCCTATTTGCCTGCTGGAAACCATCTTGTTTGTGTATTTTTCAACTACTATGTGATGTTATAGAGCAATTTGTTACAGCATGACCTCATGTTGTCTGCATACTGAAAGTGTAGTGAAATATCTAGACAATAAAATTGGAGAAATATTTGACGATTTCTTAATTTAGTGTCCACATTGTAGAAAAGGTTTTTATTTTTAACTTCAATAAATTTACATATGATTTAGGTTTAAAACTAAATTAATATATATTTTTCTTTCCTGGTAAACTTTATGTAGTCAGCCCTAGGCTGTGTGATTGCACACGTTTTCACTCAGGCTCACTGATAAAGTTAATTAACAATTTATTATTTACATTTTTCTAGGACTGTATTGTACTTATGTATAATGAAAAGAAACTTGTTAGTAAAACTGCACAAGTTTTGATGTGGGCTAATTAATACATCAGAAGATTTTAAATTTTCACATGCAAAACCTTTATAACCTCCAGATAGTGAACAAATAGTTTTCTTTACAAAACCTTTATAACCTCCAGATAGTGAACAAATAGTTTTCTTTACGAAATCTTTATAACCTCCAGATAGTGAACAAATAGTTTTCTTTGCAAAACCTTTATAACCTCCAGATAGTGAACAAATAGTTTTCTTTGCAAAACCTTTATAACCTCCAGATAGTGAACAAATAGTTTTCTTTGCAAAACCTTTATAACCTCCAGATAGTGAACAAATAGTTTTCTTTGCAAAACCTTTATAACCTCCAGATAGTGAACAAATAGTTTTCTTTGCAAAATCTTTATAACCTCCAGATAGTGAACAAATAGTTTTCTTTACAAAATCTTTATAACCTCCAGATAGTGAACAAATAGTTTTCTTTACAAAATATTTATAACCTCCAGATAGTGAACAAATAGTTTTCTTTACAAAATATTTATAACCTCCAGATAGTGAACAAATAGTTTTCTTTACAAAATCTTTCAAACCACCATAAAAAATTAGAAAATATATGTTACACTTTTTTTCATATAGAATGACCAGAAATTACAAAAAACAAAATGTCTTGTCTAACAAGCTTAAATATACAACTAATACACATCTATAATATTTATTATTTTTATATTACTGGACTTTCAGCCACATATGACTAAAATTACAGAAACCACAATGACTTGGCACATATGACTGTATCTAATGGCCTTTAGTGGTCTAGTCTTTTGTAATATGTAGTCACATTTTGATGATAATACATTACATATAAATATACACTATTACTATTTATAGATGAGCTCTCAAATTTCAATTATTTCTCTTAAAATTTAGAAAATTAGTACTGAAAACTATTACCCCTTCTAATTATAAACTTTGCACTCATTTGTTGCTTGCCATAGATGGCTAAGCCTTTACAAATTGTTAAAAATGCCCAACATTCCTGTTATAAAAAAATCATTCAAAATGATAAAGGCACTAGATCCAGACCAAATTTGGAGAGGATTGTCCTGTCTTGACTTTCCTAACATTATCAGTTTTCAAGATACATGCACAGAAACACAAACACACACCTGACTACAAGTATTCCTTTACAATACAGTTTTGTTACACTAGTCACCCAAACTAAAATGAAATAATTAGTTTAACATTTGTTAAAGTATGACACTTCACAGGTTTATTGATAATCCACAAATGTTAGTTTACTAAAACAATAAGTATATAAAGACATTACATCATGTCATGAAAAATTGCTTTTACACACATAATTAACAGCATTCTAGATAAGATACTATACCAGAATTTTACTTAGAATATCTTCAGAAAGAACAGATGAACCATTACTTACAGTTGTAGTTTAAAGAATACTTAAACCGTTAGTTATATTTGGGGTTTAAACAACAGAACAAATTGTTACTTACAGTTAGAGTTTAAACAACAAATGATCCGTTACTTACAGTTACAGTTTAAAGAACAGATGAACCATTACTTACAGTTAGACTTTAAAGAACAAGTGATCCGTTACTTACAGTTACAGCTTACAGAACAGATGAGCCCTTACTTACAGTAACAGCTTACAGAACAGATGAGCCCTTACTTACAGTAACAGCTTACAGAACAGATGCACCATTACTTACAGTTAAAAGTTTACATAACAGATAAGCTGTGACTTAACAGCTTACTTACAGTAACAGCTTACAGAACAGATGCACCATTATTTACAGTTAAAAGTTTACATAACAGATAAGCTGTGACTTAACAGTTACAGTTTAAAGAACAGATGAACCATTACTTACAATTAGTTTAAAGAACAGATGAACTGTCACTTAAAGTTGGAGTTTAAAGTACAGATGAACTGTTACTTACAGTGAGAGTTTAAAGTACAGATGAACTGTTACTTACAGTGAGAGTTTAAAGTACAGATGAACCGTTACTTACAGTGAGAGTTTAAAGTACAGATGAACCGTTACTTACAGTGAGAGTTTAAAGTACAGATGAACCGTTACTTACAGTGAGAGTTTAAAGTACAGATGAACCGTTACTTACAGTGAGAGTTTAAAGTACAGATGAACCGTTACTTACAGTGAGAGTTTAAAGTACAGATGAACCGTTACTTACAGTGAGAGTTTAAAGTACAGATGAACCGTTACTTACAGTGAGAGTTTAAAGTACAGATGAACCGTTACTTACAGTGAGAGTTTAAAGTACAGATGAACCGTTACTTACAGTGAGAGTTTAAAGTACAGATGAACCGTTACTTACAGTGAGAGTTTAAGGTACAGATGAACCGTTACTTACAGTGAGAGTTTAAGGTACAGATGAACCGTTACTTACAGTGAGAGTTTAAGGTACAGATGAACCGTTACTTACAGTGAGAGTTTAAAGTACAGATGAACCGTTACTTACAGTGAGAGTTTAAAGTACAGATGAACTGTTACTTACAGTGAGAGTTTAAAGTACAGATGAACTGTTACTTACAGTGAGAGTTTAAAGTACAGATGAACTGTTACTTACAGTGAGAGTTTAAAGTACAGATGAACTGTTACTTACAGTGAGAGTTTAAAGTACAGATGAACTGTTACTTACAGTGAGAGTTTAAAGTACAGATGAACTGTTACTTACAGTGAGAGTTTAAAGTACAGATGAACTGTTACTTACAGTGAGAGTTTAAAGTACAGATGAACTGTTACTTACAGTGAGAGTTCAAAGAACAGATGAACTGTTACTTACAGTGAGAGTTCAAAGAACAGATGAACTGTTACTTACAGTGAGAGTTCAAAGAACAGATGAACTGTTACTTACAGTGAGAGTTCAAAGAACAGATGAACTGTTACTTACAGTGAGAGTTCAAAGAACAGATGAACTGTTACTTACAGTGAGAGTTCAAAGAACAGATGAACTGTTACTTACAGTGAGAGTTCAAAGAACAGATGAACTGTTACTTACAGTGAGAGTTCAAAGAACAGATGAACTGTTACTTACAGTGAGAGTTCAAAGAACAGATGAACTGTTACTTACAGTGAGAGTTCAAAGAACAGATGAACTGTTACTTACAGTTAAGAGTTCAAAGAACAGATGAACTGTTACTTACAGTTAAGAGTTCAAAGAACAGATGAACTGTTACTTACAGTTAAGAGTTCAAAGAACAGATGAACTGTTACTTACAGTTAAGAGTTCAAAGAACAGATGAACTGTTACTTACAGTTAAGAGTTCAAAGAACAGATGAACTGTTACTTACAATTGGAGTTTAAAGAACAGATGAACTGTTACTTACAATTGGAGTTTAAAGAACAGATGAACTGTTACTTACAATTGGAGTTTAAAGAACAGATGAACTGTTACTTACAATTGGAGTTTAAAGAACAGATGAACTGTTACTTACAATTGGAGTTTAAAGAACAGATGAACTGTTACTTACAATTGGAATTTAAAGAACAGATGAACTGTTACTTACAATTGGAGTTTAAAGAACACATGAACTGTTACTTACAGTTAAGAGTTTAAAGAACACATGAACTGTTACTTACAATTGGAGTTTAAGGAACACATGAACTGTTACTTACAGTTAAGAGTTTAAAGAACACATGAACTGTTACTTACAGTTAAGAGTTTAAAGAACACATGAACTGTTACTTACAATTGGGTTTAAAGAACAGATGAACTCTTACTTACAATTGGAGTTTGCCACCTTGGAACTTTTCTTCCTTTTCCTAATCCTTTTTCCAGGTGAAATATTTATGGTGTTAGAATTTTCTTTGGAAGCTGATGAGATAAAAGTAAAAATATACTATTAGCATTATATGTTAATTACATGTTATTTCCTAATTAAGATAAACACTCATATAATGGTTAAAGTACCATGAAATAGCAACTTGAAAGCTTCAGCTACACTCATCATTGTTCATAATTACGTTAAAAAATGACTTGCATTTTCACAGATTGCACTTGTTTATTCTCATGTTTTCTTTAGTCTGCTATGGATTTTAAATCAAATTAAGCATTTCTAATGAAAATAAATGAGTAGGATGTGAAACAAATGGGATATACAGTTAGTCAGCTATATTTAATAATTTAATTTCACAAAAAAATAGTGTAAAAGCTTACAAAAGTTCTTTAAAATATAGTAATATAATAGACAATTATATATTTAAATACAAACATATAGTAACATAATTGGCACACCAATAATTAAACAAAAGGATCAGCAAGGACAAACATACAGTAACATAAGAGAGAAGTGTATAGTTAAATACAAATATATAGTAACTCAATACACAAGTATACAATTAAATACAAACATATAGTAACATAATAGAAAAATCTATACTTAAACAAGGATCAGTAAAGACAAACATATAGAAACATAATAGAAAAATATATATTTAAACACAAGGATCTGTGAATACAAAAATATAGTGGCATGATACACAAGTATATAATTAAATACAAACATATACTAACATAATACACAAGTACATAATTAAATACACACATAGTAATACAATAGACAAGTATATAATTGAATACAAACACATTGCAACCTAACAGACAAGTATATAATTAAACACAAACATATAGAAACATAACAGACAAGTATATAATTAAATACAAACATATAGAAACATAACAGACAAGTCTATAATTAATTACAAACATACAGTAACATAATAGACAATTATACAATTAAATACAAACATATTGTAATTAAACACAAAGATCTGTAAGGACAAACATATAGTAACATAAGAGGCAAGTCTAATAAATTACAAACATACAGCAACATAATAAACAAGTATATGGGTGGGTGGGTGATTTAGTGTTTTATGGCACAACGCAGATAGGTTATCTGTGCCAAACGTCAGGTAAAAAGGTAAAAGTAAATTTGGTAAAATTCATAAAAGGAAATTAAGGCAAAACAAAACAAAGTGAAAAAAATAAATAAATAGCATAAAACCAAAGTTTACATCTGGTCAAGAGAAAATCTACAGTAATTCAAACTGTAAAAAACTTTCTGTAGCATGACTGTAATAATCATAACTCGCCAGGAAGTCTAACACATAAGTACAAAAACAACTGTCAGTCGCCTGAAGTTGGCCTTTCCAGTCCTTGTTTCGAGTCAATGTTATGGCCAGTTTCTAATTTCAAATCAAACTAGATGAACTGTGATTTTTAAAAAGGAACCACATTAAAAAGGTGTAATGTACACATTAAAAAAACTTAAATGGCATTAAAAAGATTACTGGTCTTTAAAACAATACCATGGTGGACACTATCATTATCACCAATAACACTGTCTAATGTTATGGACAAACCTTGGGACAGAACATGTTTAAAATGGTGCTATTGTTGTGAATCGTAACAATGACAAGAAAGTAAAATATGGCTTGTTATGATAGGAGTGTTACATCAATTCTAGATAAAAGAAAACATGAGTTAAAAACTGTGACCAATGCATAGTCTAGTCAGAACAACTTCTTCTTTCCAATCCTTGTGGAAGCTAGACAGCCAAAGTCCAATATAGGGTTTTATTTGGAAGAGCTTGTTTTTGCGTTGCTTACTCCAAGTTGACTGCCATCTGGCACGGAGCTGAGCCTTAAATACAGGACAATTGTCGATGTATGGGAAAGGCACAGCTGTGATAGTGCCAGAGCAAATAGACTCTTAGCTGTAGTGCTGACAAGCTCATCTGCGAACACCAACGTGGCTCAGTATCCAGAAAAACTGGACAGAAGTAGATGTTAAAGAGAAATGGGCCAATCGGTTTTGAATATCGGTGAGAACAGGGCCAGTAGAGAACTAAGTGAGTCAGTATAAATCGTGAAGTTCAAGAACTGCTTAGCTTCTATGTGATCCAGGGTACGAGAAATTGTACACAGTTCAGCAGTGAACACAGAAGCTGTAGAGAGGATTCTGCACGCAACCACTGAACCAGAACAAACCATGGCAGAGCCCACACAGTCACATGATTTCAAGCCATTTGTATAAATAGGAATGGAAGGATGGTTTGAAAGATGTTCAGCAAATAGCAGACAGTATTTCCAATCAGGAGTGTCTACTTTTTTCAAATGACTTAAAGATAGGTCATAACTGGGGGCTATAAGAAGCCATGGTGTAATGGGTTGTTGACCAGTGGATACAGCATTGTTATCCAAGGACAGACCCAATTCACCTAACTGTGCTTGGATACGAAGGCCAAAATGAGCAATGGCAGACCATCTGGTTTGAAAAAGCATAGCCCATCAAGGAAGGAAAACACAACCCTAGGTGGGATGCTTTGGTGAAGAACGAAGTTTTGAAGCATATAGTAAAGACAGTTGCAAACAGCGGAGGTGCAAAGAAGGTTCATGAGGCTCTATTTATAAAGCTCTAAACTGGGGAAGTGCAGAAAGCACCAGTGCACAGCCAAAGTCCTTGATGATGAATAGGATCTAGCATCTTTAAGGCTGATGGTCTAGCAGAGCCATAGACCAGTGATCCATAGTCGAGTTTCAATCAAATAAAAGCACAATATATCTTTAGCAGAGAATGTTGATCCACCCCCTAAATGGTGGTAGAGAGGACACAGAGGATGTTCAATGCTCTTGTACATTTGAACCATACCTACTGATGTGTGGTCAAAGATAAACTTCAAGAACTTAGTCTCAGAGACACAGGAAGCACAACCTCACTGATCTGAAATTCACGATCAGGGTGAATAACCCATTACGGCAAAAGTGCATGCAAATGGTTTTAAAAAGAGAAGGTAATGCCATTTGCTGTGGTCCACTTCAGTAAATGATTGAGGACATTCTGTAGCTGCCGCTCATATACCTCACGTTCAACGACTGAGATGAGATGTGAAAGTCGTTAACATAGAGCCTGTTTGCAACAGTGAGAGGGAGTTGTTCAGTGATAGCATTAATTTTTATACTGAAAAGTGTGACACTCAGAACACAGCCCTGAGGGACTCGAAGTTCCTGTAGAAAAGAATGGGAAAGTGTCAAACACACACAAACTTGGAATCTCTTTTTCAATCAAAAACATTTTAATAAAAATGGGTTAATGGCCACGTAACCCATATATATGGAGGTCTCGAAAAGTGCCACACCTCTATGTTGTGTCATAAGCCTTCTCAATGTCAAAGAATATTGGTACAAGATGTTCTCATTTGAGAAAGGCTTCTCTCATTGACATTTCAAATGAAATCAGATGGTCCATGGTAGAGTGCTGTCGTCGTAACCCACACTGGGTGGATGAGGGGAGGTTGTTTGATTTGAGGAACCAAACAAGAGTGACATTAACCATCCTCTCTAAGGTCTTACAGAGACAGCTCATCAAAGCAATTGGACAGTAGTTTAAAGAAATCTTGGGATACTTCCCAGGCATAGAAAAAGGTAGAACAATAGCATGGCCCCAGGCATCAGGAAAACACTCTCCTGTCAGATCCAGTTAAAAAACAATCAGAAGAATAGCAAGAGAAGCAGGAGATAGATAGCACAGCATATCATATTGGACATCCTCAGGTCCAACCAATGTACTGCCAGTTTGAGTTCCACCAGTGTAAAGGGACAATTATAAAGATGATTGCTCTGCCCGAGTCTTGATGGCTAAGAAGGCGAAAGATAAAGCAGAAGTGCTATATACCCAGCAAAAGCTGTCACCTAGAGTATCGGCAATGCTCTGGGTGTCAATTACTTCCTGACTATCAGAGTGCAAGATCGAGAGGGGGACAGAATTATATTAGCCACTGACCTTTCGAATCTTGTCCCATATAACTTTGAAACTGGTGGTAAAAGATATATCACTTGTGAACTTAATCCAAGATTCCTTCTGGCTTTGACGTCTTACCCACCCGAGCATGTGCATAGGCCAGTTGGAAAGTATTGCGATTCGAGAGTGTGGAATATCTTCGGAAAATGTGTTGAGGTTTAAGGAATACATCGAGCAACTGCTTGTATAATACAGTCAGTTACTTCTGCCACACAGTCATCTATTGATGGCTTACAGACGATGGCAAGATCGGATTCTGTGAGACCAGTGAAAGAGGACTAGTTTGCGTGATCCACTTTCCACCAGAGCACATGGGTAGGGTGCCACCCTACAACCACAGCCAGTCTCTCTCAAAATGATAGGAAAATGATCAATGCCTCGTGGATTATTGTCAACTTTCCATGAAAAATGGGAGAATAGTGAAGTGGAGCAAACTGAGAGATCAATAGCAGTAAAGGACTGACTAGGTGCATGAAAATAAGTAGAAGAACCAGTATTGAAAAGAGTAAAGATGTGATCAGAGAGCATAGCAGAGGGGATGATGTCCATTAAAGTCCCCCATGATGAAAAATGGAGATGGTAACTGTTCAATGAGAGCATCAAGGTCTGATGGATCATATGTCTCTCCAGGTGACAGATAGAGAGAACAAATAGTGATGGTATGAACTAAAAAAACACAGATGGCTACAGCTTCCAAGGATGTGTCAAATGGCAAAGACAGGGTGGGTACATACTGATCAACAAACAGTTCCACCCCTCCATGCACTCGTCCATCACACAGCCTGTCATTTCTCTGTAAAGAAAACAGCCAAAAGGTGACTATATTGATAGGTTTCAGAAATGTTTCCTGTAAAGAGACAAACAGAATGGAATGTAAACTTCGACAGTTCCATTGTATCAGGGTGGCCATTTTTATTTATGTGTAGGCGAATTAGGCGGAGAACCCTTCTCTTTACAACCACGACTTTTTTTCCTTATTCAAGAGAGGTCTGTCAACCTCCATGAATCCTGCCCTGGGTCAATTAGGCAGGTCTTTGCTGTTGGAAGGGGATTCCATAGACTGAGGACATGAACAAATGATTGTTTTACATCTTGGGGTGAGAGAGAAAGATGGATCCGAGGAAATGCCTGTACCCAGAACAAAAGGATGTTGATCTTGGGGTTTAGTGGAATGTATATAAGGGACAAAGATAGGTGTTAAAGTTGATTCATCAACTTTTTTAACCATGGAGGTGAAAAAACTTTTCAATTGTTTGGAGAACAATTCTTTAAGAGGCACAAAAAGTACTGTCTGCACTCCCACAGTAGCTGTGGAACAAAGTTCAGCAGCATGCATCTGAGATGAGGTAGTAGACAGCAATTTTCAAGCCTCAAAATAGGTAATGTTATAAATCGTTTACAAACGCTGCACCTCTTTTTCTTCCAACCATTTAGGGCAAGAACAAAAGTAGGATGGGTGAGAGCCATTGCAATTGATGCAATGAGGGTCCGTTTCACACTGATAGCCATCATGGTCCTTGCCACTGTAACGAGCACACGTCAAGGAACCAAGACATGACATCTTTGAGTGACCGAACCATTGACACTGGAAACATCAGAGAGGGTTTGGAATGTATGGCCATACTCTGCAATTAAGATACCCTGCCTTGATAGTGGCAGGCGGACTGGGTAACGTAAATGTCAGAATGAGGACATTGGTCAGCACCATAATTCCATCTTTGTGAGTAGAGATACGTCTCACTGCAGAAACTACTTGGGTGAAGAAACCAGCAAGAATCTCTGACTCTGGGATGTTCTTCAAATCCCTCTCAATAATAACTCATCATGATGAATTCAAAGGAGCATGAGAGATGTAATCTCTATAAGTATATCCCAAATTACCTTTGAAAGCAACAGGAGTTCACTGTGTTGAGATGTGGATGTTTCCACCAATATATCACCAGATCGAAGCCTTTTTACTGACTTTGGAGATCCAGCAGGTCCCTCTAGTCCCTTCTGAATGAAAAAGGGAGACATTTGCCCTGAAGATTTGTCTGAAAGTGAGTGTAATATAAGAAAGTGAGGTACAATAGGTGGTACAAATGGTAAGGATTGCTGCTCAGAATCTTCAAGACATGATCATTTACCTATAGACTGTTTTTTCATTATTTTATTACGATTTTTAATTAAAGTATCCATAATAAAGAAAGGGAAATTTCATTGCCCACTGACCCAACCCATCATGGAGCCCTACAAGGGGATGCACTACAATGTCAAACAAGAACACTGCAGCAATGCCAGGGTTTCGTGAGCACTATACTCAAACACCACCATCAGATATAATGTCCACAACACATGTTGAGAACATCCAACACTAGTACTTGGTTGACCCTAGCCCGAGTGGACCAGCCAATTGACACAAGGAGGGCCACCCCAAGGCCAAAGTAGTGTGTTAGGGTTTGACCCCTCAACCATCAGGATCCTCTCCTCCCCTTCATGGATTGCCATGCACGGCAAACACGTGGGTGGATGTTTAGATCCCAGAGGAGGTAAACTGAAAGAAAAGAACCTTCCCTGGGGGTCCCTCACCACGTACAGGAATCCACATCGAGGAGTAAACAAGTATATAAATAAACACAAAAATATAGTACCACAACAGACGAGTATATAAATAAATACAAACATATGTATAATAGACAAGTATATAATTAAATACGAACACATAGTAACATGACAGACAAGTATATAATTCAATACAAACATACAGCAACACAAAAGACAGTATATAATTAAATACAAACATACAGTAGCCTAAGAGACAAGTCTATAATTAAATACTAACATTTCGTAACATGACAGACAAGTATATGATTAAATGCAAACATATAGTAATATACTAAAAAGTATATATTTAAATAGAAACATATAGTAACATGGCAGACAAGTACATTATTAAACACAAAGAGTAACATAATAGACAAGTATATAATTAAATACAAACATGTAGTAACATAAGAAACAGCTATATAATTAAATACAAACACCTAGTAACATAACAGACAAGCATATAATTAAATACAGGGATCAGTAAGGACAAAGAGATAGTAACATAAGAGAGAAGTATATAATTAAACAAAATCATCAGTAAGGACAAACATATAGTAACATAATAGAGAAGTCTATAATTAAACAAATATAGTAACACAATACACAAGTACATAAATAAAAATTTATAGTAACATAACAGACAAATATACAATTAAATACAAAAATATAGTAACATAATACATAAGTATATAATTAAACACAAGGATCTCTAAGGACAAAAATAAAGTTACATAATGGACAAGTCTATAATTAGAGACATATAGTGATATAACAGACAAGTATATAATTAAATACAAACATATAGTAACATAATACAGAAGTATATAATCAAATACAAACACAGGGTAGCATAATAAACAGATATATAATTAAATACAAACATAGGGTAACATAATAGAAACGTATATAACTAAACAAACATATAGTATCATGACACACAAGTATATAACTAAACACAAGCATCTGTAAGGACAAACATATACTAATAAAGTAGACAAGCCTATAATTAAATACAAGGATCTGTAAGGACAAAAATATGGTAAAATAGATTATCTATAATTAAATACAAACATATAGTCACGTAATAGAGAAGTCTATAATTAAATACCAACATACAGCAACATAAGACAAGTATATAATTAACTACAAACATATAGTAGCATAATACACAAGTACGTAATCAAATACAAACATAGTAACATAACAGACAAGTATATACTTAAATACAAACATACAGTAACATAATACACAAGTAGATAATTCAACACAAGGATCTCTAAGGACAAACACATTGCAACCTAACAGACAAGTCTATAATTAATTACAAGCATGTAGTAACATAATAGACAAGTCTATAATTAATTACAAACATACAGTAACATAATACACAAGTAGATAATTCAACACAAGGATCTCTAAGGACAAACACATTGCAACCTAACAGACAAGTCTATAATTAATTACAAGCATGTAGTAACATAATAGACAAGTCTATAATTAATTATAAGCATGTAGTAACATAATAGACAAGTCTATAATTAATTACAAACATATAGTAACAAAACAGACAAGTCTATAATTAAACACGAGGATCAGTAAGGACAAACATATAGTAACATTACAGACAAGTCAATAATATCATCAACAAAAATAAACAGAAGTGAATCTACTAGACTTGTTGATGTTAGTATGACAGGTTAACTTTCACATATACTATCATCAACAAAAATAAACAGTAGTGAATCTACTAGACTTGTTGATGTTAGTATGACAGGTTAACTTTCACATATACTATCATCAACAAAAATAAACAGTAGTGGATCTACTAGACTTGTTGATGTTAGTATGGCAGGTTAACTTTCACATATACTATCATCAACAAAAATAAACAGTAGTGGATCTACTAGACTTGTTGATGTTAGTATGACAGATTAACTTTCACAGAACCTATCATCAACAAAAATAAACAGTAGTGAATCTACTAGACTTGTTGATGTTAGTATGATTGGTTAACTTTCACATATACTATCATCAACAAAAATAAACAGTAGTGGATCTACTAGACTTGTTGATGTTAGTATGACAGGTTAACTTTCACATATACTATCATCAACAAAAATAAACAGTAGTGGATCTACTAGACTTGTTGATGTTAGTATGACAGATTAACTTTCACAGAACCTATCACCAACAAAAATAAACAGTAGTGGATCTACTAGACTTGTTGATGTTAGTATGACAGGTTAACTTTCACAGCTACTATCATCAACAAAAATAAACAGTAGTGGATCTACTAGACTTGTTGATGTTAGTATGACAGGTTAACTTTCACATATACTATCATCAGAAGCTGATCATTGAAAGCAAGTTTTAAATTATTTACTTTATCTCCAGCTCAGTAACTATTTATCGAGTTCTTGTCATACCTTCAACATACAGTTATGTTTTAAATACATTTGCCAAATCTGAGTTTGAGTATATATAGGTTTACATTAGGAATACATTTTGTCAACTACATTTGATTTAATGTACAATATTGATATTTACCTACACATACCTCCCTATACAGTACATAATTTATCAAATCAAAAGTGCATTACGAAAAGGTACAAACCAACTGATTATGATAACTATAACATATTTAATACAATATAACATTTAATATAACCATAACACACTTAATACAACATACTTAATATAACTATAACACTTAATACAACTAAAACTCTTAATATAACATACTTAATACAACTATAACACTTAATATAACATACTTAATATAACACACTTAATACAACTATAACACTTAATATAACATACTTAATATAACACACTTAATACAACTATAACACTTAATATAACATACTTAATATAACACTTAATATAACATACTTAATACAACTATAACACTTAATATAACTATAACACTTAATACAACATACAACACTTAATATAACATACTTCCTTCAGGTTTTTCTTTAACTTGCTTCCCCTCTTGAAGGATTTTTTTGGTGTTGATTTTTCCATAAGCACTAAATCCCCGGTAAATTGGAATGGAAGGTGCTGCAGCCACTCTTCGTGAGACATTATGAGTAATTGTCTGTATCTCAACATCAACCTTCTTTGGAGAAGTACATTCTGTATGTGGTTCAGAAAGCAAATCTGTAGCATTCGGCTCCGGAGATTTGAAAATTTCTTTCTTAAAATCTAGATCTGGGCTTTTGTTGGGTCTTGGAGTCATGAAGACTTCAACTGGTGGTTGTATCTCCTCAACATTTACAGATGCTCTGTTTGTGAAATCTTTTTTTTGTCTTTCTATAAGATCTTTAATTTTTTCAAGGCCACCTACAGAACAAAAAAATCAACTTTGATACTGTACCAAAGATTTATACCAAAGCTTGCAGATTTACACCACCTACAGAACAAAAAAATCAACTTTGATACTGTACCAAAGATTTATACCATAGCTTGCAGATTTACACCACCTACAGAACAAAAAAATCAACTTTGATACTGTACCATAGATTTATACCATAGCTTGCAGATTTACAATTTTCTAAATTAATTTGTTTGTCTGAACTCATGTCACACAAATCATTAAAACAATTGTTTAAAAACTACAGAGCCATCAATAATGAAACTAACAGTTAACTACTACCAACTGTTATACTATGTAGTATATCTTAAAAGGGAAGTTCATATTACTTGGTCAAACTTTACTGATATCATGATACCTCTTTGCTTTGCAGAGTATTTGCTAATGAACTATAAGTTTAACTGGCCATCAATTTTCTTTTAGCCTTATATTGCTTTTACGTGAATTTAATATTTTACCACCTATACAAAGAAAATTTTGATCATTAAATCTACATAAGATATTTTCGTAAACTTTCGATGGATGGGAGATTTATTACAGCAGTGCTAAAAGCAGCTAATATTTTAATTTATAACAAATAATAATAAACATTTTGTAAACTTAAAATGATGTAGGGATGGCAGCAATAAAAAGAATGGAAACAACAATATAGGGATAACACAGCTATACACACATTAATGAAAACAACAATACAGGGATAATACAGCTATGCACACATCAACGGAAACAACAATACAGGGATAGCACAGCTATGCACACATCAACAGAAACAACAATACAGGGATAGCACAGCTATGCACACATCAACGGAAACAACAATACAGGGATAGCACAGCTATGCACACATCAACGGAAACAACAATACAGGGATAACACAGCTATGCACACATTAATGGAAACAACAATACAGGGATAACACAGCTATGCACACATTAATGGAAACAACAATACAGGGATAACACAGCTATGCACACATTAATGGAAACAACAATACAGGGATAACACAGCTATGCACACATTAATGGAAACAACAATACAGGGATAACACAGCTATGCACATTAATGGAAACAACAATACAGGGATAACACAGCTATGCACACATTAATGGAAACAACAATACAGGGATAACACAGCTATGCACACATTAATGGAAACAACAATACAGGGATAACACAGCTGTGCACACATTAATGGAAACAACAATACAGGGATAACACAGCTATGCACACATTAATGAAAACAACAATACAGGGATAACACAGCTGTGCACACATTAATGGAAACAACAATACACGGATAACACAGCTATGCACACATTAATGGAAACAACAATACAGGGATAACACAGCTATACACACATTAATGGAAACAACAATACAGGGATAATACAGCTATGCACACATTAATGGAAACAACAATATAGGGATAATACAGCTATGCACACATTAATGGAAACAACAATACAGGGATAATACAGCTATACACACATTAATGGAAACAACAATACAGGGATAATACTGCTATGCACACATTAATGGAAACAACAATACAGGGATAATACAGCTATACACACATTAATGGAAACAACAATATAGGGATAATACAGCTATACACACATTAATGGAAACAACAATACAGGGATAACACAGCTATACACACATTAATGGAAACAACAATACAGGGATAACACAGCTATACAAACATCAATGGAAACAACAATACACGGATAACACAGCTATGCACACATTAATGGAAACAACAATACACGGATAACACAGCTATGCACACATTAATGGAAACAACAATACAGGGATAACACAGCTATACACACATTAATGGAAACAACAATACAGGGATAATACAGCTATACACACATTAATGGAAACAACAATACAGGGATAATACAACTATACAAACATCAATGGAAACAACAATACAGGGATAATACAACTATACAAACATCAATGGAAACAACAATACAGGGATAATACAGCTATACACACATCAATGGAAACAACAATACAGGGATAATACAACTATACATACATCAATGGAAACAACAATACAGGGATAATACAACTATACAAACATCAATGGAAACAACAATACAGGGATAATACAACTATACAAACATCAATGGAAACAACAATACAGGGATAATACAACTATACAAACATCAATGGAAACAACAATACAGGGATAATACAACTATACATACATCAATGGAAACAACAATACAGGGATAATACAACTATACAAACATCAATGGAAACAACAATACAGGGATAATACAACTATACAAACATCAATGGAAACAACAATACAGGGATAATACAACTATACGTACATCAATGGAAACAACAATACAGGGATAATACAACTATACATACATCAATGGAAACAACAATACAGGGATAACACAGCTATGCACTCATCATCTCAATAATACAGGGTGTTCGGAAAGTCACTGTGCACTTGTATATTTATTGACAGACATGTTTCAAAATAGAATACAGGAGGTAAATATGACTGACAATCATAAACAATGTTGAAAGTGACCCCCGTTGGCATCAATACAGGCTTGGATCCTTCTTATTTTGTTTCTAAACACCGCTACCAGTTTCTGGCTTGAAAAAGACTGAATAAAATATGATTACAAAACTGCACAGTGACTTTCCGAACACCTTGTATAATTTAATGTTTCATGTACAATACATGAGTACAAAACAATTAACTTGGTCAGTTTAACTATCCTCATGTTTTACACCAACTTGGGTTATTGGTACCCACATCCTAGGCTCTTAGTCATACTATATTGATATGACCATGATATTATGATAAACAAACTGCATATCAACTGTCAGGAACATCTAACCTCTAACTGCAGTAACAATATGGTTGAGTACACATATTAAAGTGTTATGTTAAATTTTAATATTAACAGTCATGAAGGTATTATCTATACCTAGCTATGTCTTCCATATGTTGTTTTTATTTTTTTATCATCCATACATCATTTTACCAAATGTTTGGCATTACTTCTCTTGTGACATCTTTGTCCTTGACTAAAGGTTAGTACATTTTGTGTAATAAAAGTTTAAAATTAAGTGTTTTGACCTGTTTTTACTCATTCAATCCATAATTAATATATGATGTTGGCTCCCAAAAGACACAAAGGTATAGTGTACAAAGCATCAAGTGTTCTACACATTAGTCATCTTATGATTACCTATTACTGGCTGGTAATTCATATTTAATACTGTACTTAAGCTTTCTTAAAAGAACACCTGGTTTCTGTAAAAAAACCTAACTTCAAATGATAATTACACTGTTTACAACAGAATTATGATTTTTTTTAATTACTAGTAGTTATTACACCTATCAATGACACAGTACACCATTCAGAAACAGTGTGTAATTAGTTAGTGATAAAGTAGTTGTAATGTCACAACAGTGTGTAATTAGTTAGTGATAAAGTAGTTGTAATGTTATATCTCAAGTAGAACAAGAAGAACAATTTGACAAATTGTCCCTTTCTGATTTGTTGTTTTGTTTTCTTGCCTTGTATTTGGACTTGTTTGGTACATAAATGAAAGTGACTGACAAACATCTTTTAAAGTAAAATCTCAATCACTGTTGATTTTTCTGCCTGATATTTGAATTATCACTATGGAGTACCTTGACTATCTTTACAAACAGAGCCTACAAACTCCATCATAACACTATTTTCTCACAGTTCACACTACTTTTCATAAAACAAGCTGAATAAGAAATAAGATACTTTTCTTGAGTTTGGACCAAAAGTTTATACTAAAAATATTAAAAGCTAACGTAATAAAAATCCTACTTTTTGCTTCTGGCAACGAAATGTACCGAAGTTGTTCACTTGATACAGGTGTTCTTTGATACTGTAGAACTGACTTTTGGTCATTAACTAAACAAACTTTAGTCTCACGAAGAGCTTCAGAATTTGTTTCACTCATAGAATCACCAAAATCTGAAAGTTCTTTCAGCAGAAACTGTTTTTCCCACTCAGAAAAAGCAACCTGTTCTGATCCCAAGTTCTTCTGTTGCAGCCACGTGGGTATACCAGAGTTGTATGTCCACTTTGCAAGCCCTGCTGATTTTAAATAACTAAATTCTTCGAAACAGCCATCTTTTGAACTTGAACTACTAGTCCTTGCTAAGGTTGTTGCTGGAAGTTTCTCAGGCAAATCTTCCAGAAAGCTTTGATTATTGTTAGGTACATTCAGACTCTGATAATCAGAAGCTTTCTAAAAATAGAAGTTTACTGAAAATTAGATTCAGAAAGTAAACACCAGGAGTCATGTTAAAATTTAAGTGAGATTAGGTGCTTCCTAAATTTCACACCCTGATCAAGTAAGTATTAAATTAGATCATCTATAAAAATAAGTGTTCTATCAATAATATTTTGTAGACTGAATTCCATTACCATTTTCTTACACATTAGTCACCTAGTGTTCCACTTGTTGCAATAAAAACTTAAATGTAATTAATATTATTGTTGCTTTTTGAAAAGATGATGAACTGTCTTGTAAAGAAACATTAATTTACAGAAATGTACAGTTCAGATAGTGGGACCTTACTAACTACTTTTGTTGATAATGGTCGAACATTTTAAATTCACAAAAAATTCCATCATTCCATATTAGATTTGCCAGATTATGATAAAACATAATTCTTATATTCCCTAAAGATAAATCTATGAATAAAACACTACAAGAGATCAATTTGGCTGGATCTCATAACCACCCCAAAAAAAATCAAAATAAATCTAATTTACCCTTTTTTTCTTTCTAAAATGAGTTCAAATTTTAACAGGAAACTACAATAATTTATCCTAAGTAGCCTTCAGCTCGTACCAGTATACATCTATAGATAATTCAATTTTATTATTTCATTACCCTTTGAACCATGTCCAACTACTATTCCTGCAATTATAAATTTTAAACACCCTAGGATATGTTATACTATCAAACTACATTACCCACAAGCTACTTGTGTGCACGCGTCATGAACCATTTTTATTATATTATTCATTTCACTTCATCTAATCTAAACTAACCTAAAGAAAGATCCTTACTTTTACAATTTAGTTACTTTTATAATTATATGTAAACACAACAAACAAGAAACAATACATAACCAATCTTCTTTTTTCTTGCTCTTGGTTGTCAGATAAAATTAATCTTAGTTTTTATTTAATTCAATAAGACACTAAACAGTATAGACTAACTACATACAAAAAGTACAAAAATTATTTTACCTCTAAAAACTTTTGTAGCTTTATAACTATGCAACGAGTTGTTAAAAATTCATCCAAACTAGTCGTTCACTTTCTCATGTGAATAACATTTGAGTGAAACTGACATTTAACCATTGAAAACGTAACATACAGATGAAAACCTTGACTTTCTATTGGCTTTAACAATTAAATGTGAGAGAGAACTATTAATGAATTATAAAAGAGAAGATGTGACTGAATTTCTTCTAGACAGCTCTGTAGCCAAACAAATTGAAGATTATAATAATTGCAGTTTGTCTGAACAATGACAATTTTAGATAGAGTAATTTATGTTTAATTTTGTACTTTTTCAAGGAGTGGTTGATAAAATAGACAAAATGACACACCAATGGAAAATGTGTCATGTGTCACATGAGGGGAAATTCGGGAATTTTAAAAAATATTTCCTTACACAATTAAAACATTAAACTTGTATACTATTACAATATGGATTATTAGTTATGTCATATTGATTAGTATAACATAAAAATAAAGCTTAAATCATCAGGACTATATCAATAAGAAACACCAAAAACAGTTTAACCCTTTATATAACACGTTTTATGAAATTTCATTAAATTAATTTTACTGTTAATGCATATCAATAAAACATCCATCAAAGTGTGTTTTATAATTCAAATGGTTTTAATTCATTAAGTTGAATTAAAATCTATTGATATTCACTTCTGGTTTATACAATCCACTCTAATTCTTGTCCTTTTAGTTTCTATAACTTCAGTAATATAGTATCTATACAATATAAACAATGCAACAACAATCTATAAATAATGACAAAGCAAGATGTATTGAGTACTATTCCAAAACCAGTGATGATAACTGAAGTCAGTTTAATACAGGTTTGGTATCCAGTGTTGCAGGTAGGAAAATGGAGAAACATGAAATGGTTAAAATTTATAACTATTTGAATGTTTATTTACAACCTTATATTAGATACACATTGTTTGCAAATATTTTGTAATCTTTTTGATACCACAATAAAGTGCAATGTAAAATTGACTAATGTGCAAAAATAGTAAACTGGATGGCCAATCAATGTTGAAATCTAATGTACATAATTCAGCACTATTTAACACACTTTTATTAAGATGCTCTAAAGAACCACCTGGTTACTACAAACTTTTCACAACAATGGATGTCTTCACTTAAGAAAAAAACCTTCTACAAGAATACAAGAACAACAAAGTATAATCACCATGAATCCAGTTTTCATTTCATAAGGCTTAAGTGGTTCTAATGTCTTTAAAGTCCTCAAGGGTTTCCCTGAGTTTGTTGATGAAGACACAGAAACAGATAGACTAGGATCACTGTACATATATCCTTTTGATGCTCTGTCTAACTTTTGTTGAGTTTTTGCAAGCTATAGATTAGAATATTTTTAAAACTTCTATATAAAATATATTTATATCCACAAAGAGCTCTCTCTCAACTGAGTTTTATGGTAATATGAAGTAAACAGAACTTGAGTATATAATGTAACTCTTACAATATCATTAGAAAATATATTTCATACACAAAATCAAAAAAATGTAAAGATTAATACAATTGTCATAATATGCAAGTAGATCTTCCATTTTCACATTAACTACAAAATACAAATGAACTTACTGTGAAAATAAATTATAAAACCACTAAAGAAACATTACCATACTTATTAAAATAATTAAAAAGACTGTTTACAGAACCAATCTGTAATATAAAAGTACTTGTGAATACAATGTACATAAATCCACACATAAAAACTACCATACACCAAACAACATACCTGCTGTTTCAGAACTCCAACAGATGACCATGCCTTTTCAAGATCTGTAAATTTAAAATATAATAATGTATTTCATATTATATATACATACACATTTATTACCATAGTCTATTACACAAGTCACAGACCTTACTGAATATAATACTATGGATTTAAATACAAGACATGAAATAGTGAAGTTATTCAAGCACTATTTACCAGTTCAAAATACACAAAGAACTGTGGAATTATTCATGCAGTATCTAACAGTTCAAACAGCACTCTAAACAAAGAACTGTGGAATTATTCATGCAGTATCTAACAGTTCAAACAGCACTCTAAACAAAGAACTGTGGAATTATTCATGCAGTATCTAACAGTTCAAACAGCACTCTAAACAAAGAACTGTGGAATTATTCATGCAGTATCTAACAGTTCAAAATACACTCTAAACAAAGAACTGTGGAATTATTCATGCAGTATCTAACAGTTCAAACAGCACTCTAAACAAAGAACTGTGGAATTATTCATGCAGTATCTAACAGTTCAAACAGCACTCTAAACAAAGAACTGTGGAATTATTCATGCAGTATCTAACAGTTCAAACAGCACTCTAAACAAAGAACTGTGGAATTATTCATGCAGTATCTAACAGTTCAAAATACACTCTAAACAAAGAACTGTGGAATTATTCATGCAGTATCTAACAGTTCAAAATACACTCTAAACAAAGAACTGTGGAATTATTCATGCAGTATCTAACAGTTCAAAATACACTCTAAACAAAGAACTGTGGAATTATTCATGCAGTATCTAACAGTTCAAAATACACTCTAAACAAAGAACTGTGGAATTATTCATGCAGTATCTAACAGTTCAAACATCACTCTAAACAAAGAACTGTGGAATTATTCATGCAGTATCTAACAGTTCAAACATCACTCTAAACAAAGAACTGTGGAATTATTCATGCAGTATCTAACAGTTCAAACATCACTCTAAACAAAGAACTGTGGAATTATTCATGCAGTATCTAACAGTTCAAACATCACTCTAAACAAAGAACTGTGGAATTATTCATGCAGTATCTAACAGTTCAAACATCACTCTAAACAAAGAACTGTGGAATTATTCATGCAGTATCTAACAGTTCAAACATCACTCTAAACAAAGAACTGTGGAATTATTCATGCAGTATCTAACAGTTCAAAATACACTCTAAACAAAGAACTGTGGAATTATTCATGCAGTATCTAACAGTTCAAACAGCACTCTAAACAAAGAACTGTGGAATTATTCATGCAGTATCTAACAGTTCAAACATCACTCTAAACAAAGAACTGTGGAATTATTCATGCAGTATCTAACAGTTCAAACATCACTCTATAAAACAGTGGTTCTCAACCTTTTCTGACTGGCGGCACACTACGAAAATCTGAAAATTTTCACGGCACACCTGGAAAGCCTTAACAATTTTTAGGTACATGTTATAGGCAAAGGTTAAAAGCCTTAGAATGAAAATCACAGCCAAAGCAAGCGATATTAATGTCACTTTGCATCACGTTTAGATACACGTAATACAGAAGAGTTAACTTAAAAAGCCTGAGAACAAACATCACGGCCAAAGCATGAGATATTAATGTCATCTGCAGATTGATAATACTATCGCGTGCTTTGGCCTTGAGTGTCCTTCTAATGCTTTTTAATGATTTTGTGGTATAGCAGAAAAATCAAAACTTTATTTTTACATATGTTTTCAATGTGATGCTTGTGCCTGCTTCTGAGAGCAAATCAAATTGAAGCGAAGCTCTTACGTAGACAAACAAGCTCACATTTCATCATTGACTGTAAGAAGCCTCTCTCTCTTTCTGGCTTTAATTTCAGCCAATGCTGAAAATCAATTTTGCAAAACCACGAAGATGCAAATGAAAGCAGAACTTCAAGTGATTGCAGGACATGAATTTTTAATTGAGATCCAAAACTCATCCAGGCTCTTTTCGGGAAACAATGACTGATAAAATTGGTCATTTCGTAAATCAATGAGCTGTTCTTCCTCCTCAATTGTAAGATTTGTTGTCTCGTTGATTCCGATTGGATAGGTTACCCAGTTATATTCGTCAACAGCAAGTGATGGGAAGTAATGTTTTAGTGCAGACTGTAGGTCGCTTAATGTGTTCAAAGTTTGAGGGACAATTTTCTTCTTTGATGGATATATTCGTTAGCAGAAGGAAAACAATCAAGGACTCCTTTCGAGATCTTATTCTTCCACAGCATCACCTTTTCATCGAAGGCCTTCAGTTTGGATGTTGCAGTAATAATGTTTTCAGATGGTCCTTGGAGACTTAAGTTCAGAGAATGTAATTTTTCAAACAAGTCAGAGAAATTGAACCTTCAGCTACTAGATCTCATCATGAAGAGAAAATTCAAAACCTGCTTCCTCAACCTCCAAGAAGGAAATTACTTCAGTTTTTAGTTAGACAAGATGCTTTAACACCTTTCTTTACAAAAGCCATCAAACTTCAGTATGATACAGTAGCTTTTTGTAGTCTGAATCCAACGTCTCACAGAGAAGAGAGAAAAGAGAAATTGAAGTGGCCGAAACTTGATGAAATTCACCACTTGAATAACTTTATTCATGACAGACTGCAAATCGTTTGGCAAAGATTTGGAGGCGAGCGCCTCTCTGTGAATCATGCAGTGAACAATCCTAATGTTTGGATTTTTTGACACACCAGACTGACGAATCCCTTCTTTTTTCCTTGCATTGAAGGACAGCCATCGGTGCAAATGCTGACACAGTTATTCCAATGTAATTTGAAGAGCAAAATGTGTTCATTCACCAACTCGAAAATGTCTCCACAGAAATATACAGGAATTGATGGTAGACAATGAAACATCCTTTTTATTAAAAATTCTAGCCTATTATTAAAGATAATGAATTAGATAAAATGATAGAATAACTGTCTATATCAGGGGTGTGCAACAGGCGGCCCGCGGGCCACAACCCGGCCCGCCAAGCCATTTAGTGTGGCCCTAGTTGTTGTAATCTAACCATGTGGCCTGATCTGTAATCCAACGCAAATGGAATATTTTTAAAAGCATCGATCCTACGGGATTCCCAGGCTTCACTTCGACAAACTTCTAAAATTATCGTTGCTAGAGAGGAGCAGGCCGAATTGATTGGTCGGCCTCCTTAGGGCATGAATAGGTGACGTGCACTAGCACTATTGTCTCTGACTCAACGTCATGTCCTGAACCTCACTTTCAGCCAGCTGGCGACAATTTTCCTAACCTCTGCTGTCCGTCATTCATTATTGGTGAAAATTTTATTATCTTTTACAGTTACTACAAGAGATTGAAGGTAAATTGATTATTATTTAGCATATTGTTGTGACTTTACTGAATTTATTAAAATTTTTGCTTTCAGATGCATCTGATTCTATGTACAGTGTGACCTCGTTATTACAAGGGGTTACGTTCTTTACCCTCCCAGCGAATAGCGAAAAACCGCTGAATATTGATGCAGTTTTAAAACGTATATGTATGCGATTATATACTATATGAAATGCTTCCCAAACACTAATGATACTTATACTCATTGATGCAGTAATAATGTAGCAATATTGCATACTGTTATGTATTTCACTAAATTGTACCGTGCGTTACCAGACTGTGCTTTGCCGTTTGCGTTGTTGGGGAAGCTGAGGCAGTCAGCCAATAGCAGTCCAATCTTGTTTGGTGAAGACGACAATTGATAAAACGGCTTGATTGAGTAAATACAACAGAAATCTCCTCGAAAAGCCCTTTCACTCTCTGTGACCTACAAAACGCAGTTCAGCGCATAACCAGCGAATATGCGGGGCCATGAATGGCGAACCGCTTGAATAGGCGAGGTCACACTGTATTTTGCTATTCTCAATTAATTTAAGTACCGGAAGGCTATGGTCGGATGCCAATTTAGAAACATGTGTTTCTGTCCATAAGAGGTTCCATGTGTAAATAAATTCTATGTTTTTTCTACTTTGCTATTTTCGTGAGAATAATTTTTGTTTTGATTTCAGGGCTAGTAAAATGTCAGCAGTTAAGAAACGAAAAAATTGATGATGAGGGAAGGTTATTCAACAGTGAATGGTGCACAAAATATCTTGTTGTCCCACATAATCAAGGTGTTGTCTGCCTCGTCTGTCAAACTACAATTGCAGTCATGAAAGAGTACAATATTAGCGACATTACGCAACTAAGCACTCCTCCCAGTTTGATGAAATTGTTGGTCAGGCACGAAAGGACAAAACTGAACATTTAAAACATCCATTGAAAAGCAACAAGGTGTTTTACCACTTTCAAGAAAAATTCAGAACTGGTGACAAAACTGAGTTTTAAGCTTTGTGAATGTATGGCAGAAAAGGGAAAGCCTTTCAGTGATGGAGAATTTATTAAAATTGTTTAACAATATTCACAGAATATGCATGTCCAGAGAAAAAATATTTGGTGGAGCAAACTAGCCTTTCCCGCTTTACTGTCTCACGCAGGACAAAAGATCTTTCAGAGGACATCAAAGAAACTTTGAAAGAGAGATTGAATTCGTGTGAAGCTTTCAGTCTGGCTTTGGATGAAAGCACTGATATCAATGACACATCCCAACTTGTCATTTTCATCAGAGCTGTTACTGCAGGCTTTGATGTTTTCAAGAGTTTTAGATATGGCAAGCCTTTCCTCCACAACCACAGGACAGGATATTTGTGAACAAGTGCTTAAGGTTGTAGAAAAGTTTGAACTGAATCCTTATAAATTATGTGGTGTTACAACAGATGGTGCTCCTTCCATGACAGGTAGGACAAATGGATTCACCAAGAAATTTCTAACTGCAATTGGAGCACAAGACGTAGTTGTAAGCCATTGCATTATTCACCAAGAGAGCTTTGTGCACCAAAGTTCTGGATTATGCAGAAGTCATGAAAAATGTCGTCCAATGCGTAAATTATATTCGAACACGAGGATTAAATCATCGGCAATTTAAAACTTTTTTAGATGAGCTGGACAGTGAGTATTCAGATGTTTTGTACTTCTCTGCTGTGCGCTGGCTTAGTAGAGCTGCTACTTTGAAGAGATTCTGGAATCTGCGAGAGGAGATTAAGTTCTTCATGGAGAGCAAACGTCAGAATGTGGACTTCTTGAGCAATGAGAACTGGCTGAATGACTTAGCATTCCTCACAGACATTACACAGCATCTGTCTGATTTAAACTTAAAACTACAAGGGAAAAGTCAACTTGTGAATAAGTTGTTTGAGCATATTTGTGCTTTTGAGAAGAAATTGGAACTTTTCCAGGTTCAGTTGAGAAGAGCCATATTGACCCATTTTACATGTCTTGCAACCAGGAAACTGGAATTTCCTAATCTGGATTGCAACAAATATGGAACCAGTGTACAAAAGCTGCGTGATGAGTTTGCAAACAGATTTCCAGATTTCAGACAAACTGAAATTAGATTGAAATTGTTCGCTCAACCTTTTGATTTGGCAGTGGAAGACAGTCCTGATGATTGCCAAATGGAACTCATTGAACTGCAGGCTGACATGGACACTAAAAGGAAATTCTCTGAAAACAGTTTGCTAGACTTTTACAAACTCTGTGTAATGTGAAAAGTTTCCCAATTTGTCCGTCATGCACAAAGAATTGCCTCCCTTTTGGTAGCACCTACTGCTGTGAGCAATTTTTCTCCAAAATGAAGCTCATCAAAACCAAATGTAGAAGTCAGCTGACTGATGAACATTTGACCAGTCAGTTAAGAGTGGCAACCACTTCTGTCAAAGCTGATATTGACAAGCTCTGCAAGGACTCTAAATTTCAAGTGTCGCACTAAAATGATCACTCATGCAAAAATATAAAATATTATTGCTTGCATTTTGAGAATTTTTTTTAATTTATTGTGCATGTACACGAATAAGCTTGTTTTTTAAGTGGCCCCGCTTGATTGATGAAGTTGGTTATATGGCCCACCGACGAAAAATGTTGCACACCCCTGGTCTATATAATGCTAAAATATACTAGTCACTGGCATGGCTAAGTAGAGTGGTTTGTGTGTGTGTTTTCTGAACTTTCTCCTTTATCAAATTCAGTGACTGTTTTGGACTGATGCCACAAATGTAGAGGTATATATAAAAATAACAGGTCAGTGGTGATTATGTTTTATAAACATTCACAAGATTGGTTGAAAACTGAGTAACAGTTGAAGTAAATGTTTAATTTACAAATGAATGCAAGCTTAGTTATTTTTAATTTGAAGTAACTTATTAGGCTCAAGTTAACTTTTATAATATAATATAATTTTGGCTTAAATTAACTTATGCAGCCACATATTCTACATACATGGAGGTACAATAAAAAGGAAATGAATAGAAGTTGTAAATTTTTGTGAGAAACTTTGTAACAGAGTTAAAACAAACCTGCAAGTCCAATAAATGGAATAAAATTGATGAAGTTTATTGTCCTGATGTCTATTCAATTTCATTAACAGATTCGTAAGTGTTCATGGCAAAATAGTTAATAAGGTAGAACAGAGTTTCGGGACACGTTGTCAATCAATCCACTAAACATGCACATGAAACACTCACAGCCTGACCTTATTCAACAATTTATCAAACCATTTCTTTAATTCCATTACGTTTAATACAGCCATCAAATTTTGAGGCAGCAAATGCTAACAATCTTGTTATAATAATAAAACTGTCTAAGTTGAAGATTACTTTTTCCATGTCAAAATTTATAGTTGTGTCCTACTATATCACCATTAAGTACAAAACATCAACACTGTCAATTCCTTTTACAAACTTAAATACCTCAATCAGATCCCCTTGTTTTTTCAGCATAAATCAATTTTAAAGACTTTAAGCTGTCCCTATGAAGCATTCAATGTCATTCTAGTCCTACCAAATTTGTATTCAATACTTCTGTAGATACAACCTAAAGTCCTGCCATTATCAACATTACACTAATTAAATGGCTTAAGAAACTGATGAACCAGAATACCAAGATACTTTTCTCCCATAATAAACATGTCCTTGTTGAAAACAGACACAATACTTCATATATTGACTTCTCTGATAACCTACATTAGAAAAACAAATCAACAAACACTGAACATTTTGCAAGTTAACAAAGTTCTACGCATACGAAGGGATTTAACACACACATCAAAGCTGTTTCTCTCGTTACTAATCACTGTACAACATCAAAAGAACACAAATTAACAACTTAGCAGGATAAGATATAAAGCACATTGGAAGAAGAAACCACATTTTACACAACCTTTGAACTATAGCATTCAAAACTGATCACATTACAATTACTTACTGAATCAGAGTAAATAGATGTTTACACAGTAATATGACCATTTCACTACTAACCCTGCCAAGCAGATGCAGATCTTGGCTGTATCTCCATTTCTGGGATTTTCAAAGGGTGATACTCATCATTGTCTGTCAATGCTGGATTTTTGTGAGACATGACGTCAACTCGGTTAAGAAAAGGTTACATTGAAAATCATGTAGTTATCCATACTGATATCCTGTAAATCAACAAACCATTTTTAAAACAAAAGTCATACAAGTTTTGCAAGATTACTAAAACAGCTTATCACTAGCTTACTTATAAGGTCAGAAATACAATGAAGTACTGATGTCATATTTATTTATATTGTTTTCCAATAAAATAAAAAATATTTTTAAACATTTAATGCAATTAACTCAACAAATAACCCAAAACATGTGATGAAAGTGTAATTTAATGTGTCATTTAAGTAGAAGTGCTTAAAAATCATGACTTTAAAGTAAAAGAAACAGCACAAGTAAAACAATCTGATATGAAGCAATTTATAAAGTACATAAAAAATAATTATTTAAGATAAACTCTGTAAGTATTCCTATCGAAATATACTCATTTTAAGATTTCTGACAGAAACTAGAAAACCATAAGAACTTTATGAATGTCTTATCCTAGATTATTTAGAATGAGCAGAATTAATTTTAAGATGCAATAAAAAAAGGTTTTATCAAATACAGTGAGTGGCTTATTTAATTAGTTGCCTTTAGCTGTACTGGGTGCTGGTACTTTACAATAGTTTGACAGAACTGATAATTTCCTGAAAAATAAACAAAGAATCAAAGTTCTTACTTTTCTCTAACTTTTGATCCAACTTGATTAAAGTATACAAACCTAAATATTGTAAAAATATAACAAATAGTCTGTCTAAAAATAAAATATAACAAATAATCTGTCTAAAAATGAATTATAACAAATCTGTAAAATAAAACACAACAAATAATCTGTCTAAAAATAAAAATTACAAAAATGCTGCCATTCTTATCAGAAACATAATTTAGAGTACTTTTGAAAATACAAGCATTAGAGGTGAACTATAGTAATTAAAAGTTAAATAACAAATTTATTATATATATAAAAGACCATTTCATTTTCTCTGTACTGCTGTAAATGGTTTATCCCTAAATTACTGTTACACTAATGAAAGAAAATAACAGTGTTTATATGTAGCACATTTATGTCAGTATACAAGTTTTCCATTTCATGTTCAATGATCACACTATATATTTATATATTTGACACTGGCTTAAGTACAGCAATATATGGAATCAACTATACAAACAGAAGGTTAATAAAGACGACATATAAACAGGGTTTACCTGTAACAATTATAAACAATTCTAACAATCTCATGTAACATAGCGGGCTGTTAGAAACACCACTAGTTAACAGCTGAAATCAAACTAGCAAGACATTAATATTGTAACAGCAATATATTTAATTTGATGAATTTCTGATACTACTGAATAATCAAGTACCATTATTAAAAAATAAAATTTTAACAAGAGTAACATATTTCACACAGTCACCTAGAAGTTAAAATCAGTTTATTCCAGGCCTCAACAAATATGTTCAGATCTAGGAGCCAGGTCTAATACACAAAAGTTATGGAATATATTTTCAGTTAGTTGCATAATTATAGTATGTGACAGTTTTACACTAAAAAAACAAAGGATTCATTATTAAACTTTATCATATAAGTTATATTATACTTCAATAGTGCAAGTCTTAAAATAGTAGACTAAATAAATACAACTTAGGTGGATTCTTACAATGAATGAAAGTAAAATGGTCAACGTAATATCCTAAGGTCAAGTAGGTTGTTTCAGAATAGTTCTAATCCACTCATGACTAACCATGCTGTAAAACAATAAGCAAAGGTCTTTTGATATGCCTAACAGAACTCCAGTACAGTTTGTGTCTGGAAATGAGAGCTATATTTATTTACATTCACACCAAGTGCATCACATCATGACCACAACAACCACTTGATAGTATTGCCTGAACTAACTGCCTTCGATCACATCTGAGTCTAAACGTGCAAGCTGATTGGTTGAACTGAGAGAAAGTAGTGAACTAAAATGGTGTAAACTTAGTAACATGTACAACCACAGAATTTCATTCCTGACAAAACGTGAAGTAATGAACCTGACATTAAAATCTTAGAAATAAAATCTGATTTAGAACTCAAAGAATGTGAAGATAGTTCTGGACTCCAAAGAGCCCAAAACTGTTCTAGAATTGAGTTCTATTTAGCACAGCCTTACACATGAACAAAGTGGGGAGATTAAAGTACATCTCACACTGAAATGTGAGATTACCATGAAAACCTGGTCCCAGGATGTATTGAGGCCTGATTTAATAACAGCTTGAATCTCATATTGTTACACTAACATGACTACCACCTCAATACTTCCTGTTGTAGCATATTTCTAAAACAAGTTTTCTTTTGATTAAAATGTATAAAAATTTAATTCTACAATACATTCAATACACCATTTCTTCTTTTTGTAAAATGCATTAAACTTGAAAATAAAACTAATAAAAAATGTACAGAATATATGAATTAGTTTATTTATGGAATATACGGATTAACTGGTTAATTTTATGGATTGTTTATTTTCCCTAGTTCATTGGTTTACAGATTTTTCTTTTACCCTCAAAAATGCTAAAACATACTATTTGGAAAGAACCACAGCAGAAAATGAAAAATGAATACATATGTATTAACAACACTGTATATCAAGAGAAACAGTCATAAGCATTGATGATTCAAGAAATTAACAAAATTTAATGTAAATTTTATATGTTAAAAACCATTACATACACAATATATTTAATGAAATAAAATCTAAAAATCTGAAATATTTCTAGTAAAAACTTAAATCCATAGTTTACAATGAATCAAAGAAGTTACTGACATGTTCTTTTGTAAAAAAATTTCAGTTGTAGCAGTTTCTTTTGTTAATAATTAACACAGTGAAAACAAACATTATATTATCACAAACAAGGCTACATATTACATTTCAGCTAGCCAGATACTTTTCATACCCTCTTCACATCACCCTGAACAACAAGCCATCTTTTTAACAATTCAAAACTACTACATTGTTACAATTGTGAGACAATTATAGGTTGAGCAGTTTTTATTTGTACTAATTTTTTACTATTCTACTAACAGCATTATATGATTAAATTTGCTAACACTTGCTAGTGAAACTTATTAACAATTTAAAGTATCACTAATGATCAAATATGGAATTTGGAAGACACATGAACAGTACTTGGCAGAAAATTAAATTACACAGTCATATTAGTATTAATAGTAACAATAATACTGTGTACAGTTAGCATCCATGCTTTTATTATGGTGAAAAATGCAATATTGCAATTCAACACTTTTTTTTCAAACATCATTTTCGGTTATTTGCCTCAATACTTACAACTAACATTACATTATAATGCTATAAATATTACGTGCAATACAATATTAATATCAGTACATCATATATAATTTTTCTGTTCATCATTAAAAATGTTATATGCTTCTCACGATGTTCCAATTTTAATAGCGTTGAGTTATATATTTAAAAATATCAGTTTTTATTTAACGTTAATAATAACAAATACATTGAGTGGTGCTCAATGCTATTGATACTAATATCAATAAAGCTACTGAGTAACACTGACAACAAATCAATCACTTAATAACTGAGTGACAATCATTTTCAATTTCAATAATGGCACCAAGATTAGTCTCGGAGCACTTATTGAAATACAGTTTACACTAACCATCTCTATATTACACTTTCTTTTCTTTCTATTTTTAACGATGTTACTGGTTACTACTTACAGTTACACTTGAACATTAGTCTTAGAAATCATAACGTTAAATTTCATTAGGCCTAACATAAATAATATTTTCACTTTACATTAGTTAGTTTACGTTTGCTGAACCGCAGACTTTCAGGTTTGCGCAGAATAAAATTTTAAAAAATATGTCACCACTCTTCATACTTACCGCCTAATATACACAGACTTAAACTATTTTAATATTTAGTTTTAAATCAACTATTTGATCACAAATTTGTTTAGTCCACCAATGGAACTTCCAATATCAAATACAATTATAGACAAGATGAAACAATCGGGTAAGCGTATTTATTGACAGGATTACTCTGAACGGTACAGTCGGTTTTAGCCTGTCCTTCGATGTAACATCGGTAAGTTTACGGACTTAGAATACTAAAATTCAGAGTTCGATTTTTCGCGGTAGACACAGCGAATAGTTAAATGTGGCTTTACTCTAAAACGGACAAATAAATACTTCTGCAAAATGTTTTATTATCCTATATTATAATTAACTACCAGAACTAATTATGGCATTAAGATCAAGTAAGTTTGTGGAAGCAGACTTAAAATATTCTAAATTTTATGTCGTTAAGTAAATGATAAGTATGATAATCAGGAAAGCTTCGAAACAGTTGTGAGCATTGTTTTTCTTAAAGCTATCAGAAAATCACCCCGTTTTTGTTGTTTTTTTCTTATTGATAGAGTACCAGATTCAGTGAAATATTGGTATGAATGTTAGTTGTTGTGTGTATGTATTCAGTTATTTGATCGAAAAGCTGTAAAATTATGCAAGTAAATATATTTTTATATCAGTTCTGGTGCAACTACCAAGATCTTTTTATCTGAAAGTCATTCGTGAAAGTAAACTTACAACTATGTACAATAAAATCAGCTTGTAGTAACGTTAAAAAAGAAATTCTTTGTTTTTTGTTGTTAGAAAGCTATACAATGAACTGTCTGTGCTTTGACCACTAAAGAAAGAAAATGAGTTGTTGTTACGTAGACTGAACTTATCTTATTTTCACTATAATATTTTGAAGAATCAGCCAAATGATGTAACAATTTTTCAACACTTGTGTCAGAAGTGGGGTTATTTTGATGAAAATAAAATAAAACTTTGAAAATAATATAAGCTAAACTTCTGATGTTTAAGATGACGGCCAAAAATTCAAAATGGGTGATCAAGGTATTATTGGAGATGATGAAATTATTCACAAACGATCAAGAAGAAATATACAGATAATTCAAGGAAGACGAAGAAGAAAGAGGTGAAAGCTAGAAGAGAGTAACAGAAAATTAAAATAATATGATAGTAATTTAAGAGATGAATCAAAAGAAAGAGGCGCGCTATTTAGAGACAACTTCTAAAAATCTGAAAGCAAGATCAATGAATATATTGGAGGGGAAGAAGGATTACAACAATTAAAGATTTTCAACAAGGTTATGATGACAAAATTAAAAAAGTCAAAAGTGAAGTAAAGAAAAACATCAGTGAGGTGGATAAGAACGCTAGTAACAAAATAAGAGATATGCCAAATGAATTATTAAATGAAAATATTAAACTAGTCACGTCTCTTTCTGAATGAGCTCAAGAGTTTCAACCTGAAACACCTTTTGAAACGAAATACGGAATACGCCTAGTATCACTACTGCTGTATTACCTGTTACTGAATGTCTTTTCTGGAAAGCTGTAGTCGTGACACTACCAACTCTTGTTCCAGAGCTTAATTGGTTAATTCATCATTGGACAACCGAGAAATCTGTGGAAATAATTTCTTGAGTGAATGGGTGGAATAGTGAACAAGAGATCGGTCTTTTTAAAAGCATCACGTTTGACCAGCTTCCATGTGAGAGCCATAACAACTATTAAGCATTGGTGGTCACATTATCCAACATGATTTCACTATTACATCAGAAAAAAAATATCTAGAAAAAGTTCTGGAATAGAATATGAAGAAAATAATAGAAATTGCAAAAGCTTTGGATAGGCTTGCCCGATTTTCTTACCTGGAAGTTCCATGTGAAATTGTGAATTCGTTTTTAAGAGAACAAACTGTGGATATTATAACAAATGATGATATGAGGATCGGGTTGAAACAAAATATGTGTACATTTTAAATAGTGGGTACGCTTTTTAGAATAGCACAGTCAAAATAAGACAAAAGCAAATTTGAAAC